>NW_006399757.1:7635972-7643284 GCF_000299155.1 Elephantulus edwardii | reverse complement strand
CAGAGCAGGGTTTAGGGCTGTTGTACATAGGGTCACTATGAGATTCAAGAAACTCAATGACACATAATAGCAAAATTCTTGGCCTAACCTAGTTGATGACACACAACAACCACCACCCTCAGTCTAGTGATAAGAAGCTGCAATGCAATTCCAAATGCATGAGGTTCAATTTCACCAGTTGCTTTGCAGGAGGAGGATGGACAGTCTTCTCCCGACTAATTAAACTACCTCTGAAAACATGCTGCAGGGTCAGCGACGGTTGGTTCCAACCTGATGGCATGCAACAACAATCTATGAGAGAATAAATTCGTATCAGTGAAAACTTGCTATTTCTATCAACAGCAGCACTAGATAACTGAGATAATAGAGCTAAAGTACTAAGGGATTTGTCCTCAAAAATTTGCTTAGCTACAATAAGGCCTTCTTAAACTTATTTCATTTTCATATGATTTGCTTGGTATTCTTATATGTACAGAGGCAAGAAGCTAAGCTGCAATCTCAAAGGTATGTAGTTTGAGGCCTCCAGCTGCTCTGTGGGAGAAGGATGGGCAATCTCCTCCTGTGCAATGAACTGCCTCAGAAAACCCGCTGCAGGGTCAGCTATGGGTCAGTTCTGACTTGACTGTACACCACCACCACCACCACCACCACCACCACCACATTCATATATGAGCTCTGACATCATAGTCCATAGGGATGATCTGCTAACCTCAAGGCTGTTAACTCAAACCAGCATGTCTCTGGCTGTTTGAGAGAAAAAATATAAGTAATCTCTTCCCATGTGATTTATAGCCTCTTGAAGACTTGCTGGAGGATGAGCTATGAGTTGGTTTCAACTTAGTGGCAATGAATGAAAGTGCAGAACAATATAAATGTCACTCTAAAGAGTAAGGTACATCCCAAAAAATACCTATGGTGTTTTCAACCACTTCATGTGCATGTGAAAGCTGGATGATAAATAAGGAAGGCTGAAGGACAATTGATTCTTTTGGATTGTGGTGTCGGACTGCCGACAGAACAAGTGTGTTATGGGAGCAGTGTAGCTGGGAGAATACTTAGAAGGGAGGAGCATGAAAGCTTTTCTTATATATTATAAGCATGTTATTAGAAGAGCCAGTCCTTGGAGAAAGTTAGCATGATTTGATTAAAGAAAGTGTCTGTGAAAAAAAGAAAGGCCTTCGATGTGATGGGCAGACAAAGTGACTTGAGCAATGGACGTAAGCACAGCAGAGCTTATGAGGACAGTACAGAATTGGGTAGAGTTTTGCTCTGTTGTGAACATGGTTGAAGCTAACATGCGGGCACCTAACAACAACAACAGCAACAACAACAACAACAACAACAATCTATTCAAAGTTTATCATAAGCAAGAAAAAGAAGAAATAAATAAACTGTTATCAAGAAATTGAGATAGGGCACACAGTTCAGCTCTGAGATTATCCTTTTCAGAAAAAACATGGACATTGAATTTTATAGGTACTAAATCTCCAACATTATTCTGACATAAAGACAAGCAAACTTTGCTGCAGAACAGTGACTACAAAGAGGAACAAAAGAGGCGACAGTGATGTAATAACCTACACAGGGTTAAACAGTTCTTTTTCAAAGAAATGTAGAACTAAAATATTCCTAAAGGTCACATGCCATCTCTTCAGCCCATTTAAGGCTTCTGAAATGCCACTCTGAAGTAAAATAACTACCTCTCCAGAAGAGTCATTCCATTAGAGAGCCAACGAACATCAGTGCAGAGATAAATGCGAGAACAGAAAATTGATTTTACACTTGTGCTGTAAGTGTGGTCAAATGTTAGAGGCCAGCACATCAAATAGGATTCCAAAGAATTGCTGTGCCTGAAAAATAACAATACAAGAGGATGTGGCTAAATACAGCTTAATAATAAGTCTGATGCGCTCAGTGTATAGAAAAATATTTATTTTCCCTCTTTGTAATATGGCATGTTCATGTTTCTCTGTTAATAAATTTATTATCCCAATGTTCCTGCAAGTGATACCTTTCATCCCAACTCGTGTTATCACATGCACCCAGGGGCAGGCAGGCATGTAGCAGAAAATGATTTGTTTTCTGTTTGACTTACAGTGTATAGATGGGGTCTGGTAAAGATAAGTCAATTTTATTTCATATGCTGCTTAGGCTTTGTGGAAATGTTATCCATATTAAAATGAAGAATACTATTAATTGAAGCTATTGAAATTCACTCGATCCACTGCAAGCACGAAATGTTCACCTTTCAACTCTCTGTGGCTCCTTTGCCTTTTCCATAGCACTTAGGCTGCTCTAGTGCTCAATTAGGACCATACTTCTTTTCAGGGTTTTAGGCCTCACTGTGCTTGGAGAGGCAGGTATGATGAATGTGATACAGCATATTCCTTCCTTATTGCACTAAAGAGTCTCGGGGGGTAAGTAGAAAGCCAGGCAATGACATTTTTAAAAGCCCTGGTGTGCTCTTGGCAGCTTAACAAGAAAGTCATAGCTAATATTTTTTTCCCCTTATAGACATTTAGAGCTGTTCATGACCATGATAGCCTCTCTCTACAGATTGCTGAGCAAGGGATCAATTCTAGTGTAAACTGAAGGGTAAATGAATTCTCAACAAAGTAAGGTGATTTGGAATTTTTTGTTTTTATTTCATGATCATGCTTATAGAGCAACTATTGAAATTGACTCTAAGTCTTCTTCATGCTTTCCTTCATTTCTCTTCCTCTCTGTGTCTTCCCATTTTGTGATCCCACATAATGATACCTGCTCTAAAAATAATTATGGATAATATCCTCCCATATGATTCACAACTTCCTGAAAACCCCCTGGAGGGTCAGCTATGAATCAGTTCTCTGTGTGTGCATGAGAGAGGTAAAGAGAGAGAGAAATGATCTTTATTTTGCAGTTTGTTTTCTTTTATCCCCTCTTTGAAAAGAAAGATACTGTAAGCCGTGCATACCATCTTGGGGATTTGGGTAACCAATTATAGCAAGGTAGACTTTCAGTCATGCTGACTCCATGTATGTCAGACTAGAACTGTGCTGGGTGGTGTTTTCAGTGACTGGTTTTCAGTAGATCATTAAGCCTTTCTTTTGAGACATGTCTAAATGTACACAAATGCTCAAGCTTTTAATTGGCAGTCAAGGACATTAACTGGGATAATTACATTACCCAGGGATGCCTAAAGTGGGTAGCTTCATGGAATTCAACTCTGTTCTAAAAAAAAAAAGAGAAAAAATCATCTTCTTGTCCCAACTCTAAGTATAATTTGTAATTAATAGAGATAGGATCATATTCTGGACATTCTTTTTTGCTGGTAATTATACTGTAAATACTATTTTCCACTTCTTGAAATCATGTTTAAGTCTGGGAATTTAAAACATAGATTTACCTTTCTGGTTGTTGTTAGGTGCCATTGAGTCAACTCTGACTCAGAGTAACAACATATGAACCTTGCTCTATCCTGCACCATCCTTAATTTAAGATCTCTGTCATGCTATTATAGATAGATGGCACATTGTGTCAATCTAGCTCACTGAGGGTCTTTCTCTTTTTTCCTGACCCTCTTTCTTTTTCAGCATGCTGTCTCTTTCCAAGGCGTGATTTCCTCCTAAAATATTCCCAAAATACAGGCGATTAAGTTTCATCATTCTTGCCTCTAAGGAGCACTATGGTTGTACTTCTTTTAAGACATACGTGTTTGTTCTTTTGATAGTTTATGAGATAGTAAATACTGTTAATCAACTCCACATTTCAAAGGCATTAATTCTTCCACTGTCATCATTATTAACTGACCAACTTGCAGGTTCATAGAAAGCAATTTAAAATACCAGGCACACTTTAATCTTTAAACAGATATCCTTACTGCTAAGAACTTTTGAGAAGTCCTTGATAATATATTTCTTCAATGCAAAAAGTCCTCTGATTTCTTTACTGCTACTGAATCCCAGAATACTTAATTAGGCTTATGCAAAACCTATACATGGACCAGGAAGCAGTTGTCAGAACAGAGCAAGGAAACATTACAAGGTTCAAAATCAGAAAGGATGTACATCAGGGATGCATCCCATATGCATGCCTTTTCAATCTATGTAGACAGCTCATTTGGGAGGCTGGACTGTATCAGGTGGAATGCAGTATTAGGACTGGAGGAAGACTCATCAACAACCTACTTTATGCAGATGACAAAACTCGCTTACTGAAACTGAAGAGGACCTGAAATATTTGCTGCAGAAGGTCAAGAACTGTAGTTTGGAATATGTATTGAAGCTCAACATCAATAAAACAAAGATTCTCACCACTGGGCCAACTGACAGCATTGCGATAAATGAAGAAGAGATTGAGATAGTTAATAGTTTTAGTTTGCTTGGCTCCACAATCAACACTCTCGGTACCAGTAGCCAGGAAATCAAAAGATGAATTGCATTGGGAAAGTCTGCTATCAGGGACCTCTCGGGAGTACTGAGGAGCAATGTTGTCAGTCTAGAGACTAAGATGTACCTGATCCAAGTTATGGTCCTTTAATTTTTGCTATGCATCAGAGAGCTGGGCAAGGAATAAGGATAATAGAAAGAAGAATCAATGCCTATGAGTTGTGGTGCTGGAGAAGAGTATTGAATATACACCATGGACTGTCAAAAAAACAAACAGACATGTCCTTCAGTGGGTGAAGCTAGACTGCTCCTTGGAAGCAAGAATTTGAAACTCCATCTCACAAACTTTGGACATGTGACCAGGAGGGATCATTTCTTGGAAAAAGACATCATGCTTAGAAAGGTGAAGAGACAGCACAGGAGAGGAAGACCCCATATAAGATGGATTGACACATCAATTGGGGTAAAGGGCTCAGGTGTGTCAGAGACATTAATTTTGGCTCATCATAGAGTAGAATTCAGAGCTGTTATACATACATGAGGTCATTATGAGCCACAAGTGACTAGACAGCACATAACAACAACTACCAAAGGTGGTGATTGTTGACCAAAGTAAAATTAAATCTTTCACAACTACTTCTTTTCTCCACCTGTCAAGATGTTACTTATTTGGCCCAGTGGTAAGGATTTTTGCTTTCTTCATGTCTAAATAGAACATCTTTTTCTTGGTTAGAGAGGGAGGTCTGGTAAGCAGTTGTACCACCAACACAAATACATGCAGTTTGAATCCACTGGTTGATTTCAATGAGGAGTGTGGCATCAGAATTGGAGAGAGACTCATCATTAACCTGCTTTATGCAGATGGCACAATTTTGCTTACTAGAAGTTAGGAGAACCTGAAGCACTTGTTACCGAATACAAACAAGTCTACATTATGACTTGCATCTCAGTGTCAAGAAGACAAAGATTTTTACCACTGGACCAATAGACAACTGGACCAATAGACAACATCATGATGGGTGGAGAGGAGACTGAAACCCTCAGCAGCTTTATGTTGCTGGAATCCACAATTAACACCTTTGGTATCTGCAGTCAGAAAATAAGGAGACACAGCTGTGAGCAACAGAGCTGGCACTTGATGAATTCTTTTCTAAGTCTCATTTGAGAGCTCTTCCCACTGTAATCCTGCTATATTTCAGAAATCAGGATGTTTTATATTTTTTACTTCTGGAGGGTTTTGTTATTTTGTTTTGTTTTTCTGGAGAACTTTTTCCAAAAGTGCTGTCTTCTGATACTCTGTATTTGCCTACATACTACATTCAAGAATACATGGACTCTACTAGTCACTCTCTTTTTAGTGACTAACTGATGTTCTAATTTTATTGATTTAGCTAAAAACTATGATCCTATGATATAAAGCAGCTAAGCCACATGATATATTTTTTAAAGGGTTAAGTAAAAGAATGTTTTATTTTTTGGTTTTTTCCTTTTGTTTTTAATGGAAGCAGAACATGCTCATGTACTTGTTAATTAGCTTTTTATTTAATTTTATATACACAATTGTAAGACATAATCTCTACTTTTTAAGAAATCAGAAGCTTTGGGAGGGGTGTTGTTTTATTAATGATAGTCTTAGATTTATTTGCATGGTAATTGGTCATTTAACAATAACTTGTATATATATTCTCCATTTGTTGTTATGTACCATCAAGTTGGAAACAACTCATAGTTGACACTCTAGTGTGTTTTCAGAGGCTGTAAATCACATGGGAGGTGATGTCTATCTTTCCTTCACAGAGTAGCTGGTGGATTAGAACTGGGTAGTTATGGAGTGGCATCAGAGCTCCTTATCAACTAGGCCACCAGAACTCCCTTTTCCTATTTTAGCTTCACAAAAACACCAAATACAGAAAGAGTTAATATATTATCCTCTACTTTCAAATCAGAAAACAGAGGTATAGAATGGTGCTTGAAAAGCTAACTACATTCCTGATAAGTATATGGTAACAATCCTTCCCTGCCAAGTTAATTTAAAAAAATATCCCAAACTCTGAGTACTTGGTGAACCATAATATACATTCTCATACTTTGGGTAGTAGTAGAAAAAGATCATTTATGTTAATGTGAGTAAAAAATGGGTGATCCCTAAGTTCACTGTGGCCCAAAGACCCATTTTGTTTGACTCATACAATATTGACTCACAAAATATTTCTTTAGTTTCTGGAGCAGAAAATGTACAAAATTCATGCAAATATTTTTATATCCAGGATTGAGTGTATAGTCAGAAGATATGACAATAGCAGATCTATTCCCTGGGTTGGGACATGGACTAGGAGTTAACATTGTAGTCCTTTTTTTAACTGCTGTTTTTCTTCATTTTTATCTTTCTATTTACATTACCTGCTGACCTCTGATGTGTTCACAAATTAAAAAAATAAGTACTTGAAATTTAATCAAGCATTTCAGATTTTGCAGTCTTTGACCTTCTGCAGCAAATTGCTTCAAGTCTTCCTCAGTTTCAGCAAGCAGGGTTGTGTCGTCTGCATGACACAGATTGTTGATGAGTCTTCTTCCAATCCTGATGCCACATTCCTCCTCATAGAGCCCAGATTCCTGGATAATCTGGTCTACATACAGATTGAAAAAGTATGGAAATAGGACACATTTCTCCTAATTTTGAACCATGCAGTGTTTCCCTGCTCTGTTCTGACAACTGAATCCTGGTCCAAGTATAGATTTCTCATTAGCACGATCAAGTGTTCTGGGATTCCCATTCTTCTCAGAGTCAGCCACAGTTTGTTATGATTCACACAGTCAAACGTCTTTGCATAGTCAATGAAACACAGATAGACATTCCTCTGGTACTCCCTGTTTTCAGCCAAGATCCATCTAACACTAGCTACAATATCCCTGGTACCATAGCCCCTTTGAAGCCCAGCCTG
>NW_006399757.1:7633680-7635376 GCF_000299155.1 Elephantulus edwardii | reverse complement strand
TCTGCTGTCAGAGACCTTTCCACAGTACTGAAGAGCAATGATATCAGTCTGGAGACTAAGGTGCAACTGATACAGGTCATGGTTGCAATCACTTGCTATGCATCAGAGTGCTGGACTATGACTAGGGATGACAGAAGGAGAATTGATGCCTTTGAGCTGTGGTGTTGCAGAAGAGTGTTGAATGTACCATGGACTGCTAAGAGAACAAACAAGTTCATTCTTGAGAGGGTTAAATCAGGCTGCTCCTTGGAAGATGTTATACTTGGGAGAGTGGAGGGACAGTGCAAGAGAGAAAGATCCTCTATGAGATTGGATTAATTCAGTGATTGGGGTAATGGAGTGGGTGTGTCAGAGATACTAAGATTGGCACAACAGGATAGAGCAGGGTTTAGGGCTATTGTACATAGGGTCGCTGTGAGTCGCTGGTGACTTGACAGCATATAACAATAATATTTCAGATTTTGATCCACATCACTTTGTGGATCGAATATTTATCACTATTGTAAAGAATTTGCTCATAGTCCCATTTAAAAAAATTAACAAATTTTTATTTTTATTAGCAAAAGCCAGCTGTTATAGTTGGTTAAGACCATATCACAAATACTTTTAGACAAACTTCCCATGATATAAAATGTAAAGAATTCTATCACATAACTGCAATTGATTTATTTTTTGACAAGACACTCTGGTTGTAGTACTCATCCAAAGGTCAGTGGTTTGAACCCACTAGCTTCTCCAGAAGAAAAAAAAAAGGAAGTTTCCTCCCATTAAGATTTTGTTTTTTGAGTTTTTGTTTTTTATTCTTTAAGTAACATTTTTATTTTATATTGGGTTACTTACAAAGTTAGTATACAATGTTTTTCACATGGGAACTTTCCCATTTCCTTTACTCACCCCTCCCTCTACCCATCAAATGGTGTGAACCTATGATTAACCATCACTCCCCCCACCCCCTCCTCTCCTCACCCCTCTACCTTCCCCGTGGATTCTGATTAGGAAATAATTCTGACCCTTAAACCATACCCTTTTTACCCTCATTCTATTTTATTTTTAAATTTTTAATGCACATTTATTGTAGTTCTACTATTGGCTTTCATTATACCTTTAAATCATATACTGAAATTCCAACCGCGCTATCTCTTGATAAACATCTATGTAGAGCCAGTGACCCCTGAGCATCTCTTTTCTCCTCAACCTCTAAGATCCAGTAGCTGCCAGTGATATTGTTATTTTTACAATGTCAGAACTAATAACATTTATGATCTCTTTTGTAATTATAATTCTCTTTCCTACATTGTTTTTTACATTTATTATGAGACTTAAAAACACAAACAGTGTTAAGTGTATGGAAATATTATTCACTGAAGAACCAATTAGTGTCACTGAACTTTGAGAAAGAGACCTGTTACCAGTCCTGTGTTGGAAAACTTCTGCCTCCCAGGAAATAATGCTTAAACCTACTGAGTCAAGCAGATTTTGAGTTTTTATATTTTACGAGAGGCTCAAACATGTGCAATGTTTTAAGAGTTTGCCTATGTGGCCCATGATGTTATTGGATGGCATTTTTCCTATTTTTACAGTTTCATGTTGTTATTGTTGTTGTTGTTGTTAGGTGCCATCAGGTACTACTCATAGCTACCCTATGAACAAAAGATCTGAACCCTGTTCTATTCTGTGCCATTCTCACAATTCCTGA
>NW_006399757.1:7626161-7633190 GCF_000299155.1 Elephantulus edwardii | reverse complement strand
TCTATGACTTAATGGTACTTAACAACAACCACCACCACCTAGTGAATAAAATATATTTTAATCTTAAACATATTTTACTGATTGGCTATTCTGGTTTGGATCTACTAATCTGTAACATTTGA
This sequence comes from Elephantulus edwardii, assembly GCF_000299155.1. Lineage (NCBI taxonomy): Eukaryota > Metazoa > Chordata > Mammalia > Macroscelidea > Macroscelididae > Elephantulus > Elephantulus edwardii. Next base: position 7,633,068 of record NW_006399757.1, on the reverse strand, counting down.
GGAAATTTTAGTATAAAAATTCTAGAAAAGTCAAAACTATAGTTATAGCAAGGAGATCCTTGGTATTTTGGAAAATATAGTAGGTGGGCCAACAACATTGACTGTCAATGGTAAAAGGTAAAGTTTGGTATAATGAAAATATTTTATATCTTAATTATTATTAAAGCAGTCTGCTGCCAGGGATCTCTCCAAAGTGCTAAAGAAAAATTATGTCAGCCTAGAGACTAAGGTGTATTTGATCCAGGCCATGGTCTTCACAATTACTTGCTGTGCATCAGAGAGCTGGACAATAACTAAGGATGAGAGAAGAAGAATTAATGCCTTTGAACTGTAGTGCTGGAGAAGAGTATTGAACACTCAATGGACCACCAGGAGAAAAAATATTTCTGACTTGGAGAGGGTGAAACCAAGTTTCTTCTTGGAGGCAAGGATTTTGAAGCTCTGTCTCATATACATCAGACTTGTGGCCAGGAGGGACCTGTCCTTGGAGAAGGACATCATGCTTGGAAGGATGGAGTAGGATAGGAAAACCACAGATGAGATGATTGACATGGCAACTGGAGCAATGAGGTTAGGTGTGTTCGAATCAGTGAGATTGGCTCAGGATACAGCAGGATTCAGAGCTATTGTACAAAGGGTCATTATGAGTCCTGGGCAACATATGACACATAACAACAACATCTTAATTATCAAAATTTTTCAAAGTTCATTAAATTAGACCAGTAATATTGATAAATTTTATCATATATAAATTATAACTCAATAAAGCTGACCATCTCCTCAGAAATATGGGCTTTGTTTTACACCACTTTGGAATGCATGTCAGGTATTCATGTAGTTAATGAGTATAAAAGTTAAGTGTCTTAACCACACAACCATGGGCCCCATAAGAGGACCATGAAAACGTAAAAGGCTGATAAAAAATATGTATTATGTTCACATTTGGGGGATGGATGATTACCCAATTTGACTGAACTGAGCAGTTAGAACTGAGTCAATTTAGTCAGATTAGTGGATAGAAAGAGGGTAATGTTAAAATGCTAAAACTGATAGAATGTGCATTGACCTCTGACTGTATATCTGTTCATCAGGAGTTGATACTGAAGGCCAAGGATAACTACCTAGAAATTGTACCAGTTACCCTTAGCAATGATGATAAAAGTCTCCAAACAAATCAAATGATTGAGATTAAATATTAAATAACAATAGAACTTTTTACTTGCTAGGACTTATGCATGGCTATGCCTACATTCTTTACTTTTCATGGTGTTTTGATCTAAATATTCTGGCAACTTCAAAGGATAAAACATACTATCCACTAATTAATTCTTTCCTTAATTTTATTAGTTTTATTCATGCCCCTTCAGTTGTCAAATATTTTTAAAAAATCAATATAGACAAATTGAGTTAAAATTATGATGTTTTGTATTTTACATATAATTACTTGAAATTGACTTTCTTTTTGGATTCTATTTTCCAACTTCATTCAAGTTGACAAATTCAAGTAAATAAATGTGTTATTTATGATCTTTAGTAAAACTTTCCATTCATTTACATTGCTTAGTCAATTTAATTTTACAAGTGAATTTCCTAAAGCACTGAATCCAAGTATCTCATATTGAAGATAACATCTAGCATTTGTTGAATTTATTTTCTGTATTCATTTGGTATATCTATTTAGAAGAGAATAAAAAATAATCTAAAAAGCCTTTTGGGATTTTTTTTGGTCTGATTTTCCCCCTGAACTTAATTTACCTGTGCTCTAGTGACAAATAGGTCTGTCTCAGAGAGGGTGAAACCAAGTTTCTCCTTGCAGGCTAGGATTTTGAAGCTCTATCTCACATACTTTGATCCTGTGGCCAGAAGAGACAGGTTTTTTTTGCGAAGGACATCATGCTTGGAAGGGTGGAGGAACAGCGCAGAAGAGAGAGACCCCAGATGAGATAGACTGATACAGTGGCTGGGAAAATGGGGATTGATGTGTTGGAATTAGTGAGACTGGCTCAAGACAGGACAGGGTTCAGAATTGCATAGGTTAACAACAACTAGTAACTTAGTGGTAAGCAATTACACTGCCAGCCCAAAGGTATGTGCTTCAAATCCCCCAGCTTCTTCTCAAGAGAAAGATGGTCATTCTCCTCCCTGCCCAATTTACTGACTTTGAGAATCCATTGAATGAACAGCAATGAGTTGTTTCCAACTCAATGGTACATAACAGCAACATGCTAAAACCTTATGTATTATGTATTTTTATCAAGAAATTACTGTAAATCACTCTTAGGAGCTCTTGCTTATTTTTAAAATGTGCTACAAGTCAGTGTTTAGTTTATTGCATTTTATTGTATCACTACTTTGCTAGGCATCTTCTGTTTCTGAGTGGATGCAGGCGAGGAAAACATGTCCTCTAGATAGGCCAGACACAGTTTGCAGTTAAGTCTGTTCCAATTTATGGATGCCTCCTTTGTGCAAGAATAGAACTGTGCACCATAGAGGGTTCAACGGTTAGCTTTCCAAGAGTAGATTGCCAGAAGGTTTTCCTCAGGGGGGCATTCTGGTGGCCTAGACCATAAGCATCTCAGGATGCTTTGTACTTGATAGTTTTATGCTTTGTGGCTTTGTTCTTTGTAGCTTTATACTATTTGCTAAGAGTGCATTTCTAACAGTCAAAAGCAAAAGTTTGTTTTTGATGCTAGTTTCAATGTACATAGTTTGAATATCTCTATTATCATGAACAAATGATACTCATTTTTATTAACTTTCTCTATTTTGTCTCTGTAACACAGTTTAATACCCAGATAGTAACTTAAAGGTTGATGGTTTGAATCTACCCAGTGGTATCTTGGAAGAAAGTTTTAAGATTCTGCTTTAAGAAAATCACAGCCATTAAAGACACTAACAACATGGATGACTCTGGACGATATCACAATGTCTGAAATGAGTGAAATATCAGTCACAAAAGGACAAATATTGCGTAAGCTTAATGACATGATAATAGGATTGATAAGGGGGGAGGGAGCAGGAGAGGAACAGACAGATAATGAACATTGCACTGGAATGCATGAAAGGGAGAATGATTGGAAAGGAATGATGATTAGACACTGAGCTTATGAAAATCAACAGCCTGGATCAGGACAAGCATTTCAAATAGAATTGGGGAAGAGGGAGTGAGGAAATGTGTGTGGATGGATGAAAGAAAACCAATATTTTTGTGAACCTTCCCTAAAATAAAAATTAAAAAGGAATCTTACACTAGAATGCAGTGACTAAAACATAGGTAAGAATTACAGAAGTAAGAGAGATGAGCAGATTTCCAGGTGCAGCTTGAAAAGACAAGGCAAATATTATAAGAAAATTTGCAAATAATGAGTTAGAAAACAAAAAGGGACAAACATGCTAGGTATTTCTCAAGTTGAAAGAATTGAAAAAAAAATCAAGCCTTTAGTTATAATACTGAAGAATTCTGTGGATAAAATATTGAATATGGCAGGAAAAATCAAAAGGAGATGGTGTTTTTAATGGTCTCATTTTGTCAAGTATTCTGGTATTTTAGCTAAACAGTATTGTGATAGGTAGTGTTTGGGAAGCTGTACCAGTAACTTTTTTGAGAATAGAAATAGAAAGAAATAAAAAAGAAAAACAACTTAAACACTTTCTTTTGGTTCCTAATAATATAAATCAATGTATAAAGATTTAACAAAACAATTTTTTGCTACCTTTCAATACAGATTGAAGCTCAACATCAAGAAAACAAGGATTCTCACCACTCGACAATTGGCAGCATCAGTACGGATGGTGAAGAGATTGAGATAATTAACAGTTTTAGTTTGCTTGGCTCCACAGTCAACACTCTTGGTAACAGCAGCCAGGAAATCAAGGGACAAATTGCATTGGGAAAGCCAGCTGTGAGGGACCTCTCAAGAGTACTGAAGAGCAACGATGTCAGGCTAGAGACTCAGGTGCGCCTGATCCAGGCTATGCATCAGATAGTTGGACAGTGACTAGGGATGACAGAAAGAGAATTGATGCCTTTGAGCTGAGGTGCTGGAGAAGAGTGTTGGACTGCTAGGAGAACAAACAGGTTTGTCCCATAAAGGGTGAAGCTGGACTGCTCCTTGGAGTCAAGGATTCTGAAGCTCCGTCTGACATACTGTGGGCATGTTGCAAGGAGGGACGTCCTTGGAGAGGGAATCATGTGTGGGAGAGTGGAGGGATGGCGCAGGAGATGAGATGAGATGAAAGAGATGGATCAATTCTGTGATTGATGTGGTGGGAGTAAGTGTGTAGGAGACTGTGAGGTTGGCACAGGATAGATCAGGGTTTAGGGCTCTTGTACATAAGGTTACTATGAGTCACAAGCAACTCGACAGCACATAACTAAAACTACAACAACAACAACATCCATATATCCTAAAAGACAAAACTATATTTCAACAAATTTTTTGAAACTTTTTGTTTTTTTAAATTTTTTATTTGTTAAATTAGTATATCATATACTAATGTATGATTAAAATTGATAGTAAGTATTATTAAATGGGGGAGCCCTCCATTAGAGCACAGTTCTACTGTGACATTCATGAATCACCATAAGTCAGAACAGAATCCTTGGCAAATTATTCTTTATTGATGGTCAAAAGAAGAAAAATACGAAATAAAAAAAATTGTAAAAATGTCTTGCTCTGCATTCTAAGGAAAGTGGCACAGGAACAAAGCCTTTAATGTAGAGCCAATCACAAGTGTGGGTGAAAAGGGAAGCAGTTTTCCTAACTAGTGAGGCATTTTGTTTTATGCCGCCATGTTGATTTTTACTCAGAAATCCTACAAAACTGAGTTGAACTGTTTCATGGGGTTTCCTATGCAGTTTACTATCTGTTTTTTCCCATGAAGCTGCTCAAAGTGTTTTAACTAATCTTCAGTTAGTAGCTAAGTCCCTAGTCATTGTACCAATACCATTGGACCTGCTACCCACTACTAAGAAGCCATTTCCATACAGAGCAACCATCCACTGATTTCAAAAGCTGTACATTTTTACTGAAGGAGTCTGCCAATCTCTGTGCTCTGGAGCTACTAATGGATTCTAACTTTTCAGTTAGGAGCCCTACATGTTACATATCAGACCATCGGAGGTTCTCAACCTTCACCTCACAGGAGTAGAGTCAGAACATACTCCTAGTTAACACCCTAGTGGGTTGCCAGAGGCTATACATTGAACAGCTGTGGATCAGAACCACCGCCTTTGTGGTGACAGTACAACTTCTTACCCACTAGGCCACCAGAGCTCCAAAGAGATTCTCAGGGCCCTCTTAAATGAGCAGAAAAGTTAGAGAGGAGGTAGACACAATGGAGATTTTGTAAAAAGATATGTTTGAAAATTTGTAGAATCCTAATATGATAGTGTTCTATGCATCTCAGAGGCATCAATCAATTCTTTCTCACACAGTGGCTCTCTGTATTCCTTCCACTTTGATGCTTCCTATGTCATTCAATACTTTGTCAATAGAACCCTTCATTCTTGAAACCTAAATCTTGTTTTGTTTCCTTCAGTTCTTTCTGAAGACCTTAATAAAAAAAATTAAAGATTCCAGAAATTAATGAAATAATAATTGAAAAGTTTCAACAAAAGTATTGTCAGTTTATAGTCCATTAAATCCTGGAACCTCATTTTTTTTTTACAATGTACACAATGGGAATTGCAAGGCATTTACATTTAATTGTGTTTCTGCAGCTCTTCAGCAATTCAAATCCACCAGCAGCCTCTCCAGACAAAGATGGGCAATTTACAGCCTTGTAAACCCACTGGAGGATGAGCTGTGAGTTACTTTTGACTCAACGACTATGAGCAAATGACTGAGTACGTAAGAATCTGTGATATTTGAAACTGAGGTTTACTAGGGTAAATTCATCCATCTGCAAACTTCATTGACAGCTTTAACTGAAGTCAATCTGAAGTCAGTGAACAAGTAGGCTATTGGGGTTCAGTAGGGAGGAAAATGTACAACGATGAATTAATGAAATTTCTAATTTCTCCATAAGCTTTGGTTAAACAGGGAGCTCTGGTGGCCTAGTGGTAAGAAGCTTTGCTGCAATTCCAAAGGAATGTGGTTTGAGGCCACAGGCTCCTCCTGTGTGATTAACTGCCTCTGAAAACCAGCCAGAGGGTCAGCTATAGGTCAGTTCTGACTAGACGGCAAACCACCACACATACATATACATACACATACACATACACATACGTGTGTGTGTGCGTGTGTGTGTGTGCGTGTGTGTATATATACACGCACACACACACAGTTCCCAAAAATACAAATGCTTTCTAATTAAACAAAAAAGAGACTTATTTCTATATGTACCACTCAACTCATTGTCAACCTGCCAGAACTGACTCATAGCTGACTCTCCTATGGGTTTTCAGAGGCTGTAAATTGCGTGGGAGGAGATTGCCCATCTTTCTCCTTCAGAGAAATTAGTGTATTTGAACAGCTTGCATTCAAGTCTGCAGTCCAACTCCTTACTTCCTAGCCACCAGAGCTTCCAACATGTACCATTAATGACTAATTTTATAAAGAGGATTAAACAATATCTTAGCATCTAGCTTAACTTCTCTGTAAGTCTGTGGTAAGGGAGAGGCAGAAGACCAAGCAGGTGAGTGAGTACTCCAAAGCCATTTGCCAACACTCATCAATGTCTGCCAAAAAGCCACCTGTTAAGCTGGCAGACTAGAGAGAAATTCAGAACGTGTGCATCAAAGACAGTAGAAAACAAGGATAATAGGAATGACAATTCTTCAATTCATAGTTTTAAAGAAAAGATAAAGAAGTACTTCAAATACTGACTGAAGGAAGAAACCAAATTGAAAATAGTTTAAAGAGAGAAAGTTTTCTGTAAACTTTTGTTAAAAATCACAATTTAA
>NW_006399757.1:7623734-7626061 GCF_000299155.1 Elephantulus edwardii | reverse complement strand
GGATCAGAACCACCGCCTTTGTGGTGACAGTACATAGCCATCTTAAACAGCTATTCATGTGGCTTAAGAACCAGAAAGGCAAGGATAGCACCAGCAGAGGTAGTAACCTCGCCTTGTTCCTGTTCTTGCCTCTCCCACTACTCACCAGGTAGCGGACAGTGTTTCCTCGCCCTTTTCTTCTTATTTCCTTTGCTACCCACAGCCCCTGACTCACCAAGCCCCAGCCCTACATCAGCCCACACCAATATTGTACTCTTCCTGGAGCTCTTAGAGCCTGTGAACTGTGCCAGTCTGGCTTGTCATCAGTCTTCCAGATTAGAGGGGCTACCTCTGTTGGCTTAATGAAAAGGAGCTGTGCTGCAATCCCTAAGGCACATGGTTTGAATCCACCAACTGTTCCATGGGAGAAAGATTAATAATTCCTGAGCAATCTATGGGCTCTGAAAACCTGCTGGAGGGGCAGCTATGGGTTGCTTCTAATGTGCTGACATCCAATAATAACAATAATAGCAACAACTGACTAGGAGGCACACAATCCCTGAACTTGCAAAGACACCATCTTTAACCAAGCAGACTAGTCCCAGGTTGAGTGTCCCAACTCTGGACACACCACAACACACCTTCCCCATAGAAAACATATTAGCTTTCTATTTATATGTTGCTTGTTTTAGGATTTACTCTTGTGGGTAATCACTTATCTGTCAGTTTGTATGAGGGAAATTTACACTTATGTGTGCAGCACTTGTTTGCCAGTTTGCTGTACTGGAGTGGTTTACATTTTGCTCTGATCCTGGAAGCTATGCCACTGGTATTTTAAATACCAGCAAAGTCACTCATGGTGGACAGGTTTCTGCAGTGCTTACAGACTAAAACAGACTAAGAAGGCAGATTTGTTATCTGTTTCTGAAATAACAAACCTTCAAATGCCCTCAAAATGAATATCAGAGAAAGTTTAACATCAAAGTTAATTTCAGAAGTTTGTGGTGATCATTCAGCCTCATATTTTCAGAATTTCTTTCTGTCGAAGTGACACTTAATATTGTAAATTGATAAATACATTTATTGTAGTTTTTTTCATACAGGACTGTACTGCTGTTGGTATCAGTGAAACCTGCTGATTGAATGATTCTTCTATAATATAGTTAAATAGTTGATTATAAAAATAAAAAATATAAGCTGATTTCCCTTAACATGCCCTAATACTTTTAAATGTCACTCATGGCTCAGATGATTAACTAGAAGGTTCAAGATTCAAGTTTATCCTAAGGTGCCTCCACAGAAAGACAAGGAGACCTGTTAAAAAATTAGCCAGTAGAGTTATGGGACACATTTCACGTGGATTGTCACAAGTCAATCAACAAAAATTGTTGTGTTTTTTGTTGTTTTTTTTTTTCTTTTTCACTTTTTAAGGCCTGTGGAAGAACTATTTGGAGAGGGTAAACATCTTTTCTATGTGGGTTTATGGTATGCTGTCATTTTTCAGGATTTGTCCCTTTCAATGAAGGAATATTTAGATCGTAATTCATTATGTTAGTCTATATCATAAAACTATTTTACTTACATTTCTATGCCCCCAAAAAGAAGTTCTGTAAAATTGATTTAGGCCTTTATGGAATGAAAAGTATTTTATTTGTGTTCATCCACCCTTTATTCTCTGTGTGCTTGTGTTATTCAAAGGCCATGTTACTTTCAAGTATATGAGAAAGAGATTAGTATGTTGTTAAGAGCCATCTAGTATGACTCATAGCAACCCTATGAACAAAAATCTGAATCCTGTTCTATAAATATTGTTGATTCTTTAATGTTCATAAAGTTTCCAAGGCTTGTTGCTTAAAAGGTGAAATATCTCATTCACAAAAAGACAAATACTGCATAGTGCCACTGTTGTAGAATGGGACTGACATCAGGGTTGGGGTAAGACTGAGAAAAACTGGATAAATTATGTATACTGCATTGAAACAGATGAGGGAAAGAACAGTTTAAAAGTAATATAGGGTATTATGGTTATCACAAGAGTCCAGAATAAAGGTTGCATAGTGGAGTGTACTCGGGGCAGGGGGATTGTATTCCAATGAAGGAATTTTTCTTTTACTTTTCAAAGAGAAGAGCACACTGGAGGGAAGGGGTGGGCAGGGAGAAAAGTATAACAATGAATGAATAGAAACAATTTTAAAAAATGGGGGGAAAAGTGGATGCCAGTCCTACTTACAAGTCTCCCTCAGTTTGAGAGCGCTACCAAACACTGTCCACCATGGGTAACCATTATGGGATTTGACACACGTATGGCACAACATTCCATATCACAACAACCCCAAGTTATCTCAGTA
>NW_006399757.1:7617332-7623084 GCF_000299155.1 Elephantulus edwardii | reverse complement strand
ACCCATCCCGATTACCCCAGTCACTGAATCAATCCACCTCATAGAGGGTCTTCTCCTCCTGCGCTGTCCCTCCACTCTAAACTGACATACAGCACTTATAAAAACAGGTTCAAAAGCCAACAGCTTCTATCCAGAAATGCTGAAGGGAACCTAACAAAAATGGTTGATTCTAAATTAGATGGAAATTGTGTTAAGAATTCTCTCAATGAAATACTTTGCAGCACACAGGATTAAGCTTAGTGAACTAACTCAATCTCATAAAGATAAATAATGTATAGGACCATTATTGTAGAACAATTATGAGGATCCAAGGATCCAAGTATCCAAGGAGGGGAGGGGCTTAATCATAGGGTCACTCTATTTGACTAGTGGAGGAAGGGGTAGGTAAAGGAAAGGGGAAAGATCCTGTGTGAAAAACAATGTACATCAACTTTGTAAATAAGCCAGTAGAAAATAAAAACAGAAGAATTCATTACAGTTATATAGGGAGCTCTGGTGGCATTGTTTACAGTTAGTTGTGCTGCTAGCCCAAGGGCTGCACATTTTCAGCAGTCAAATCCACTTACAGCTATTTGGGGAAATATTTGTAGTCTCTTCCCATTAGGATTTATAGCGTTGGACATATGATGAAGAATCACTGTGAAATGGAAATGATTCCACAGCAATGAGTTTGAGAGAGAATATAGACAAATGGAATGTTATTGCTACTTGTCATAGGATTTTGTCTTTTGCAGTATTTGCTATGAAATAAAATTTGTATAACAAAATGCTAAAATCTCTGTAAATTCTCTGGTTGTTTAGTAATTCTAAATGAATCCTTGTACCTAGAAATTAATTCTGTAAATAAGTTATAAAATCTCTTTTTAGTCATTTTGCTATCGTATTAGCATGACATTTGTCAGTAATATGATGCAAATATATTGTTTATACACTTAGAATGCCAGTAAATTTGATATGACATTAAAATATGTAGCTGAATGTGTCTGGTGTCAGTTCTGGCTCATTTAGACACTATCTTGGAATAAATAAATAACTGAGTTGATGGTACCTTTTAAATTTTTTTCTTTTTAATTTTAATAGATTATTGCTTCACTCAGAGCTATTTAAATGTTTTCCTTCATTCATTTCTAACATAAATTAACATGTCATTTTTTGGCAAACTTTTGAAAGCAGATAGAATAGTGATAGTACTTGCAGAGTACTCATCTACATAGACATTTAAAGGTTTTACATAAGTCATTTGAAGAAGAATAGGCCTATTTGAACATCTGTCATATATATATATATATATATATATATGAGAGAGAATTGTAGATAAAATTATTCCAATGACACTATTAGAAAATGAAACAATACCAGAATATTGGTAAAAGAAAAGTCAGTTTAGGAATAGCAACTGTAAGTGTTGGTAATTGTTTACTTGCATACATAATATTGTAAGTTATCATTTTACCTTGGAGGAAATGTTTTGAGTACAGATTGACACAATTTCTGATAATCTTTTCACATTCGCAAAATACAAAGACTCCTTTTGGTTTGTGAGCATCTGAGTAAAGTATAATGAAAGGTAAACATAGCCTTTCAGTTGTATTACATTTTTAATAAAAAATCCTCAAGATGAATGTTATCTACATCTGGCTGAATCCTATCTACATCTGGCTTTCCCTACTAAATTATTAAATATATTTAAAATCATCTGACTGTTCACATGAGCACTGGCGGCACAGTCTGTAGGGAGTTTTGTTGCTAACCTAAAGGCCAAGTCTTCCTGGTTCGAAATCACCAGCAGCTCTGTGGGAGAAAGGTGGGCAATTTTCTTTCAGTGATCCACAGCCTGGCAAACCTGCCAAAAGGTCATCTATGAGTTGATTCTGACTCAATGGCAATGAATGAGTGATAACTAAGTCTTTAGAGATACTCAGTAGAATAATGTTTCTAATCTTCATAAGCATAACAAAAAAAAATGAACTTGTCTCTGAAAAATCTTGCATAATAAATTTTATAAAGAGAATTGATAGGTAAATTACTCAATGAAAGTAAGCATTTCCTTGAAATAAACAGTTCAGTGTGCTGCTGTTGGGTTTTATTGACTTGGTTCAGATTTACAGCAACAGTGTGAAACTCACAGTATAAAATCCTGTCCAAGTCTTTGCCATCCTCACAATCTCTCCTGTCCTTAAGTCTATTGTTTAAGTTAATCTTGCTAAGGATCTTCCCTCTTTTCATGACCTTCTAATTTTCGAAGCAAATGTCTTTTTTCCAAAGGCTGGCTCCTCTTGTAAACATGCCCCGACTACATGAGATAAAGCTTGACTGTTTTTGCTGTGCATCAGAGAGCTGGAAAGTGACTAAATATGATAGAACAAGAATTGATGCCTTTGAGTTGTGGTGATGGAGAAGAGTATTGAACATATATGGACTGCCAAGAGAACAGGTCAGTCTTGGAGAGGGTGAAAACAGGCTGCTCCTTTAAAGCAATGATTTTGAAGCTCCAATTAACAAAGTTTGTACATATTGCCAGGAGAGACCAGTCCCTGGAGAAGGACATCATGCTTGGAAAAATAGGCAGTGCAGGAGAGGAAGACACCAGATGAGATGGATTGACACTGTAACTGGGATAATGGGATTCAGAGACAGTGAGATTGGCTCAGAGTAGGACAGAATTCAGTTATTTTACATAGGATCACTATAGCAAGTGACTCAACAGCACATAATAATAATAATTCTTGTTTCTAAGAAGAACTCTTAGTGTACTTTTGTCAATGTAAAGGGACACTATCTTGAGGATCAGAAAATGGAACATAAGGGCACAGGGCCATGAGTGTATTTCTGAAAGGGCCAGAGGAAGTGAGAATAGCACAGCTCCCACTGCCTCAGAGAAAAAGGCATATAAAGAGTCCATACCCAGCTGCATGGTGTCTCTAGAACTACGCCAGCAGCAAGAGATTCATTTATCCCATGTTGACTCATAGACTTTACTCACACTTGTGGTACTGAGAGTGGGGTTTATTAAAGAAACAGGTTGGGGAGTTGGAGAGACAAATACCTAATGCTACAATTCTGGGTTTAGCCCAGCAGTCCCAAGGCACAATTTTTCAGTTAGTTCAGGCTCCAGTTTCAGTTCAGCAACACAAATTTAAGAAGCCTCTGATTTTCTCAATTACCAGCAAGGTTTGCCTCAGAGAAATTATGAGTCAACTTCTCCTTCCATCATCCAATAAGAACAGCAAAAACCTTTAACTGTGGTTTTTGTCTCAGGACCCCTCTGATTACACCTTGCCACAGTTTCTCCACAGCAATGCCACAATCCCTCCACTACTACTAGTGTCTCACCACTGGGGTCTCATTCTCAATAGGGTCTTGCTCTAGTCTTCCTCAAGTCTTGCTGCTCGGTGTGGGAAACATTCATATTCTCTTTCTCTTTCTCCCCCCTCTCCCTCTCCTCTTGCTCCCTCTCACTCCCCCTCTACTTCTCCTTCTCCCTCTTCTTCCTCAAGTCTTGCTGCATTCTCTCTCTCTCTCCCCCTCTCCCCGCTCCCCCTCTCCCTCCCTCTTCCTCCCATTCCCTTTCTCCTTTTCCTCCCCCCCCCATGGATCCTTATATACATTTAGCTAGTTATGTTTGTATTTCTACAATAATGGTCTTATACAGTATTTGTCCTTATGGGACTGAGTTAATTCACTTAGCATAATGCTCTCCAGTCTATCCAAGTTAGGTAGTGATTTAAAAAAAATCAGTGCTCCTGAATGCTGTACAGTATTCTATAGTTTGACTACAATATAGTTTCTCAATCCACTAACTGGATGGTGGTAGTTGTATGCAGGAATAACACAGAGGTGGAAACTCAGGGATAATATTATTATAGTAGCTCTAAGTTCCAAGCCCCAAAATAAAAACCTATTGCTGCCAAGTTGTTTCTGGTTCATAGAGACATTATCAGGTAAAGTAGAACTACCTCATAAGTTTTTTGAGTTCTAAGCCTTTGCAGAAGCAGCCCATCACATCGCTACCAAAAAAAGGGAAAGAGGTTTTAAAAGCTATTGAGCTTTTATTTAATGGCTGAGAGTAAACCACTAATCCATCAGGGGTCCTACCTTTATTTCTGTTGCACACAAACCCCTGCTCATTTATACCCTCTGCTCTTCAAAAAGCTTAAAGAATTTTATATGCTATTCAAATACTTTCCTTTTCTTTTCCATCTTTTAGAACATTTTATTGTGATTTTAGTGAAAGCTTATAAAATAAATTGGTTTTCCATTCATAAACATTCATCACACCCACAAGGTAATTATATTTATTTGACTGCCTCCTCTTTCCCCAACGCTTCTCATTTCTACTTATTCTTCTACCCAAGCTCTTCCTGCCTTCTGGGTATTAGCCATTGGTAAATGTTTCTCTTTCACCTTCAAATGATTGGTTAGTCTAAGAATAAAATGACTCTTGGAATTATTGGTAATATAATAGGTCTGTCTATTATTTGGCTGAAAATTGAGCTAAGGAAATGAGCATTGCTTCAGATTTAAAGGGTTACTGAAGAGCCACATCTAGTGGATTTCACTAGTCCTTATCAGAATATTAGACAAGTAAGCCTATCTTTTATTGTGGTTTGATTTTGGAGTTTTAATATTTTCTTCTTCTTCTATATTTCCTCCATTTAACCTAGGATCTTCTAATGTGATCACTCTTAGAGAGGTCATTTGTGGTAGCCAGACCACCATCTAGTTCTTCTGGTAACAGGGTTGTAGAAATGGAAGTTCAGCTGGTATGCTAGTCCTTTTGGATTAATTTTTTATATCCATCTTTTATTTCTCCCCCCACCCTTTTTCTTTGTTCAGGACAGGAAAAGACTAGTTGTGCCTTAGAGAAATGTCTGTAAGTTTTTGGGATTGTAAAATTGTACAACCATTCTGGAAGGCTGTTTGACACTTCCTCAAATAGATAAACTTAGAAATGTCATAAGACCCAGCTATTCCACTACTTGGAATATATCCTGTGAATATGAGAGTTGAGACACAAACTGAGATTTGTACATGCAGGAGCAATGACTTTGTAAATTATTACCTATCTTGGGAAGGAATGGAGCACATTAAGCTAAGAGAACTAACTCAGTCCCACAAGGAAAAATACTGTATAAAATCATTCTTGTAGAATGAGTATAAGGATTCAAGAGGGTTGGGAGAGGCTGAAAGGAGAGTGATGTGGATGTTCAGAGGGAGGAGGATTAATCACTGGGTTGTACAATTTGATGGGTGGGGAGATAAGGGAAATTGAAAGAATTTGTTCAAATTTTTATTTGAATTTTGTAAATAAGCTAGTAGAAAAAAATAAAATTAAAAAGTAAAGAAGAAATATTACAGAGAAAAAAAAGAATGCAGTTGCTACTCACTAAAATAAGATGTGGAATATCATCTTTGTGGGTCAGGTGATGGCAATTGTTCTTGTTTCCCAAGAGTATGGTTCCAGGGCCCCAGGAATAGTGACTCATTTCCTCAAGAAGTTTAGCTACAATTAAGAAAGTTCCAGCATTGTACCCTGTTGACTCTATATTGATATATTTATAGCATACACAAATATGAAAAGAAACGTTCAACACACCTTGAACTAGAAGAGGTGATACCATGAATTGACTTGTCTCTTCAGGCCATAATCTTCTGAAATAACAGATGAGTCTTTCAGGTGGGAAGACACTGAAAAAATGAGAAGAAACAACTGTAAATTGCTATTAATCATTAGGATATATCAGGTATGAAG
>NW_006399757.1:7614570-7615737 GCF_000299155.1 Elephantulus edwardii | reverse complement strand
AAAGAATATACAGTCAATTAACACTGCAATATATGAAGACAAGGGAAGACTAACCAAGGAAGAAATGATATGTCAATATTTATAACTGCTTGAAAGTGAATGGGGAGAGAAAGATGCGGCTAAAAAAGGCAAAGGGGAAAAGTCATTAAGGCAACAGACATTGATGGATAGATGAGAGGATGAAGAAAGAGTAAACAATTCAATGGGAACTTGATGAAATGGGTTATAAAATGTGAAGATCAATAGTAATGAATTATATACAACACAATACATGTGAATGATTGTATAAACCATAACATATATGAATGAAACAAAATGTATATGAATGAGTGCATGCAAATCAATTAAGGACCATAATTTAAAAAATGAAAATAAGGACTTGTTAATACAATTCCTCTTCAAATTAATGAACTAATCATGAAAAAAATAAGGAAATGGAAGATTTCTATCAACTTTTGCAGTCTGAAATTTGTCTAATAAGCAATCAAGGTGTATTAATATATAGTGACTGGTATGAAACAGTTGGAAACAAAGAAGTAGGACTGAAAGTTGGAAAATATTGCCTTGATGACATAAATGAGGCTGGACATCAAATGATTAAGTTTTGTTCAATTAATTATTGGTTCATTGCAAATACATTTAAAGAGTCAAATGGTGATTATACACATAGACTATCTGATGGACGTCACAGAAATCAGCTTGACTATATCTGTGGAAAGAGACATCAAAGAGGCCCAATGCCAGGCCAGGGACTGACTGATGAAAAAATATCAGTTATGCCTGTGCAATTCAAATTGAAGCTGAAAAAAATTAACATAAGTTCACAAGAACCAATATATTAAGTCTATCGCAATTGAATTTAGACACTCTCCCAGGCATAGATTTGATGTGCTGAACACTAAAATTAGAATGCCAGATGAGTTGGGAGATGCCATTAAAGATAACATCCAGGAGAAGGAGAAAGGTCATTGAAAAGACAGGGAAAAAAGAAAAGACCAAAATTGATGTAAAGATTCTGAGAATCACAATTGAAGAGGCCACTAAGCCACCAGAGTTTATTAAATAGATGGAAGAAATGTTGAAATAAGATTAATGAAAGATTTCAAAGTTGATTTGAGAAAACAAAGCAAAGAATTAAAAATATTCAAAGAGAGGAGTTAGAAAACA
>NW_006399757.1:7605850-7613780 GCF_000299155.1 Elephantulus edwardii | reverse complement strand
AGTAGCATATGAGCAAGAACCAATGGTAAGGAAAGAAGAAATCCAAGTTGCAATGAAGACATTGGTAAAACAAGTGTCCAGGAATTGATATTCTAGCAATTGACATATTTAAACAAACAAATGCAGTGCTGGAGATGCTCAGTGGCTCACTAGAAAAGAAATTTAGAAGACTGGTACCTGGTTAACTGACTGGAAGAAATCTATATTTGTACTAATTTTAAAAAAAATGAATGTTTGAAGGCTGTGGAAATCATTAAACAGTATCATTAATATCATAGGAAAGTCATTCTAAAGATTATTAAAAAATGGGTGGAACAGTTTTACACCAATAGAAAACGACCAGAAATTCAAGTGAGATTCAAATAGTGTGAGGATATAATTGTTGATGACAGATAAATTTTGTCTGAGAACAAACAATACCAGAAAGATGTTTACTTGTATTTTATTGAGTATACAAAGGTGTTTGATTATGCCAATCATAACAAATTTGGCTGTCATTGAGAAGAATGGGAATCCCAGAATACTTAACTGTGCTCAAGCAAAATCTACACCAAACCAAGATAGTTGTCTAAACAGAACAAGGGAACAACACATGATTTAAAATTAGGAAAAGTGTGTGTCAGGGTTGTGTCTTTTCTGCAACCTATTCAGACTGAATACTGAAGAAATAATTTGAGAAGCTGAAGTATATGAAGCAGAAGATATATGGGCATATTTTCAGGAAGTGTCAGTACCTGGAGAAAGATATATTGCTGGGAAAAGTAAAGTTTCAGAGAAAGAAAGATCTTAAAGAAGATGGTTTGTATAGTGACACTTACAATGGACTCAACATGTAGGAGAACATGAGGACGGTGCTAGATAGGGCAAGATCCAATCTGTTGTTCTTAGAGTTGCTATGAGTGCTTATTGAACTGATGGCATATAACAAGAACAACAATATGAATGCATAAATATTATCCAGAAAGCTATGCATTACAACAAATGTCATAATTTTACCTACCTGTCATATAATCTTGCCTGGTTGCTTATATATCTGTTTAAAGATTAACATTTGTTGTTGCTGATTTTGTCAAATCGTGTATTAAATGATGTTTATCTTGTTAAGTGTATTTTTTATTGTGAATAGAAAGTTTACAAAGTATTTTGGTTTTTCAATCATTCATTCATGCACGTTTTATAACATTAATTATGATATAAATTGCCTTATCCTTCACCCACCTGGAATGTTTGTTATCAATTTATTAATTTTGACTTCTCTTTATCCCTGTAAGTCCCTGGTAACCATACAAGAATGATTCTTTATATACCTTTTATTGGCTTTTATGATAATAAAAATATTTATCATAAAATATCATATCAATACTTGTCCTTTTGTAACTGACATATTTCACTCACCATAATACTTTCTGTATTTATTTTTTCTGAGTTCATCTTTAACAGCTACTCTTATAATTTCCTTCATTGCTGTTGTTTGATTTTCTATGTCTATTATTTTCCTCTTTTTTCTTTAGAAGATGTTTACTAATTTTCTTTGCCATTACAGAGAACTAACAAGGACAGATAACAATTTGAAATTAACACGTATGACAGTAAATTAAGATAAATTTAAGAGATAATAAATAGGGAAGAAGAGACATCAGTCCACAAATAAACTACAATAGGGTGTGGGCTGATTGAATTTGGCCTCATATTTTAAAAGAATTTTGGGCCCTTGTGCCTGCTTTTTGTGAATCTCCTGAAGAAAACAGAATTGGAAACAGCTGTGATATCCACTTCCAAAATAAGCTTGCCTCCCAAAACTCTATGAACTTGAAGATGAAAGTTTTATGTTCAAGACTTGTGTTCATAGGGTCTCTATGAGTCATCTACAACTTGACAGCACTTCACAACAACTATTATATTAAGTAATAAGTTGTATAGTTATAAAATGCCAAACAGTAAGTTAATTTGATTTCAAGACAAAAAAACAAAAACAAAACCAAACAAACAAACAAACAAAACCCTGTTTTAGACTTGGGAATAAAAAAAAAGTAACTTTATCTCTTTTAAAAATACATATCACAAGCATTGAGTTTAGTCCTAATAAATCTATAATTTTGAAATTTTGAACATTTCTGTACTTTTGTTATAGATATTTCAAAGTAGAATTTGAGATTCTATCTCTTTATATTTTATTGTTATTGTTGTTGTTGTTGTGTATTGGTGAGTTGCAACCAACCCATACCTGACCCTCCAGTGGGTTTTCAGAGTCACTTTTACTGCTTGGGAGGAAATTGTCCATCTGTTTTCTATGGAGCAGCTGGTAGATTCGAACTGCATGCCGTTGGGATTGTAGCACAGTTTCTTACCAATAGCACACCTTTTTTTAAAAAAGTCCAGTAAATTTTACATTTATTTAGATAAAGTTTATATATTTATTTGAATTGTATTTTAGTTGTAAATTATGGTTGTAAACATCATATTTTAAATATCTATTTTTATTATGCCTTAAAATTTTGTTACTCTTTGTTTTATATATTCAAGTTATGTGATTTTTAACATGCAGGCTTAGAATGTGAATCCTCATATATTATTGGGTTTTTTAATATAAAGAGACAGTTACCCTCTCTACTGTCAGGATATCTCATCTGCCTTAAATTTTGTCATGCTTTCACTGACAAACAGTCTTAGATTTGTAGTGTTTCTATAACAGAGATATTACAAAAGAATTTCTTTAACAAACAAGAATTCATTGTCTCACAATGTAGAAGGTTAGAAATTAAAATCTAGAGAAAGGTTTTTGGGTTCTTTTGTTCTCTGTCTCCTATTCTAGAAGTTTTCTAATGCAGGATCTTGGGTCCAAAGGCTATATTCTACTATTGGTATTTCTTTCTTACAGGTTCTGATATTTCCCCCCTTTCGTCAACAAATTCATCTTACTTGGATCAACAATTAACACCCTTGGTACCAGTAGTCAAAAAAAAAATCAAGACATGATGTTTGGGAAAGTTGGCTATCAAGGGACCTATCCAAAGTGTTGAAAAGCAAGGATATCTATCAGTTTAAAGACTAATGTGTGCCTAATCAAAGTAATGGTATTTTGAAGTACACATGATGCATCTGAATGCTGGACAATGACTAACAGAAGAATCAATGACATTGAGTTATGATGTTGGAGATGAGCAATGAATATCCCGTGAACTACCTAAAGACCAAGCAAGTCCATCTTGGCAGATATTCCACTAGGTGCTCCTTGTAAACAAATTTGGTGAAACTTTGTCTCACATACTTTGGGTATGTTGTTAGGGGCGCCGGTCCTTGGCGAAGCAAATCATGTTTAAAAAGGTGGAGGGTCAGAGTAGGAAAGGAAGATCCTCAACAAAATGAATTGAAACAGTGACAATAATAAAAGTCTCATTTGTGCTACACATGGAGAAGATTGCACAGAATAGGGTCAGGTTTAAGTCTGATGTTCATAGAATGCTATGAATCACAGTCCACTCACTGGCACATAAAAACAACAATGACAGGTGACTTATCTCTCTAGTAGGATAAAAAATGTTCCAGGACACATTCAAGAGAAAATCTTCTTATATCTGATCAGGATTGAGAGGGGATTAAGGGAGTTGTACTCATGCTAAATCCACTTTTACAACTGTTTCATAGATCATGGAGAGATTGTTTTACACCTTGCACATAGCATCATTTTATATATCTCTGTTTTGGGGAAGGGAAATAAACTTCTATTAATTACAGGGTTTACATAAAAAACTTTGATTGCAGATTTCAGTAATTTTCTTTTTACATCTCAAATACCATGTTTTACTTGAAGCTGACATCCTTTTCTTCTTATCTTTGTAGGTCACTGTGTAGAAATATTTTAGAATGACCTGAGACTAGCAAATCACTGATATAGCAAAAGAAGGACTAAGATTGTGAAGTGTTCAGACAAATTTAATTGAAGGATAAACTTAGGGAAAATTCAGCTAAATCTCCAGACCCTACATTGTTTATCTTACTAAAGAAACCAGACATGTAAGTATAGTGTGCCACTAGTGACAAAATATTTTATTCAAAATAATCAAAGAAACCACTTTTAGCTGTCATTATAGGTTGTTATTTTAGGGTTTTATAAAATATTAATAAGCATAACAGAAATTTCATCCATGTGTGTGTGTGTGACCCTATCTACTTAATTTACTGAGAGTTCTGATGGCCTTAGGGTAAGAAGCTGTGCTATCCACTCAAAGGTATGCGGTTAGAATCCACTAGTTGTTGTGGAAAGGAAAGCTGGGCAATCTCCTGCTGTGTGATTTAGTGCCTTGGAAAACCCATTTTGTGCTGTCAAGTTGGGACCAATCCATAGCTGACACTCCAGTGGGTTTTCAGAGGCAGTAAATCTCACAGGAGGAGACTGACCATCCTTTTCCCATGGAGCAGCTGGTGGATTCAAACTGCATGCCTTGAAGACTGCAGTACAGTTTCTTATGAGTAGGCCATCAGAGCTTTTTACACCTTGAAGGCTATAAAAAGAGGAAAGGTTATGTGAGGACAGACATATCTGACATTTATCAACTTCCGTGGGGCATTGGGGGAGGGAATTGTCCCTGTACATAGCATCAATACACAAAACTAATTCCCATGTGGTCAGGCATATCCCCTAAGCCCCTAAAGATCTTTGTTCTCATCTCAACACCAATCTCTTACTGCTTTGCTGGGTCCAAAATCTCATATTCTAGCTCACAGACCACACAGAACCATATTCGGGAGGTCAAAAGGTTATAATCCAAATTAATAACAGAATATAGTTTATACTGCTCCCAAAATGTGCACGGAGAAACCTCAGTCTCTACCCTCAAGGCTTTAAGAGTTCCCAAGTTGACAGTCCTGCCAATATTGGCTCATCACACAACCCCTCCCAATTGTTTAACAAAGTTCTCAGTTCTCAGACCTGTCAATATTGGCTTCACCTCTCTTCGCCCCCCCCTCCCGCAGGTCTCGTCTCATATCAGGTCTCCATTTTGGCCGCAGCTGTTCTTTTCCTGATGGTGGCAGGGAAGCATCTTTCCTCTTTACTTCCAGGAGAAGATCACTGCTGCTAGGGATCCACAGCTGATATGAGTATCAATTTATTGGCAAGAGTTAGCCAATCTTCTTATAGATTGTTGAGACTAACCAATCTATTTGTGGAATGGTAGATGAGCAATCCTTTTGTGGACAGGCCAACATGCACCATTTGCATAGTTTCACCCATCCACATGGTTAGGCATCCACATTCAAATAATGTTGCTGTTATGTGCCATTGAACTGCCTGCAACTCAAAGGAACCCTTTCTATGTAAATTAGCTCTGAACCTTGTCCTATACTGATCCAGTCTCATTCCTGCACACCTAACCCTATTTACTCTAGTTACTGTGTAAATCCATCTTTTCCAGGGTCTTCCTCTGCTGCACTGTCCCTCCATCCTTCCAAGCATGATATTCTTTTCTGAGGACTGATCCTTTCTGGCCACATGCCCAAAGTATGTGTTATGCAGCTCCAAAATCTTAGCCTCCAAGGAGAAACTTTTTTTCACCCTCTCTAGGTGATATCTGTTTGTTCTTCTGGTGGTCCATGGTACATCCAATGCTCTTCTCCAGTACCACAACACAAAGCCCTCAATTCTTCTGTCATCCTAAGTCATCATCTCTATGATGCAGAGCAAGTGAAGATCATAGCCTGGATCAGGCACGCTTTAGTCCTTAGACTGACGTCCTTTGTCCTCATTATTCCTTACAACTTTGGAGAGGTCCTTGACAGCAGACTTCACCAAGGCAATCCCTCTTTTGATTTCCTGAATACTGGTGCCCAGAATGTTTATTGTGGAGCTGAGCAAGCTGAAATTGTGAACAACCTCAAACTCCTCTCCATCTACTGTGGTGCGGCCAATTGGCCCAGTAGTGAGAATCTTTGTCTTTTTGATGTTGAGCTTTAATCCATACTGAAGACTACAATATTTGACTTTCTGCAGCAAGCACTTCAGGCCCTTCTCTGAGCAGGCAAGGTTGTGTCATCTTCATAATGAAAGTTGTTGATGAGTCTTATTCTAATAATGATGCCACATTCCTACTCATAAAGCTCAGCCTTCCAAATGATCTGTTACACATATAGACTGAAAAGGTATGGAGACAGAAAGCATCCCTGATGCACTTTTTCCTGATTTTTAACTATGCAATGTTTTCTTGCTCTGTTCTGAGGGCTGCTTCCTGGTTTAAATATAGGTTTCACATGAGCAAAATCAAGTGGTCTGGGAGTCCAGTTCTTCACAAGGTTAGCCACAATTTGTTGAAATCCACACAGTCAAATGTCTTTACATAGTCAATGAAGCACAGCTAGACTTTATTCTGGTACTCTTTGTTTTCAACCAAGACCTTTCTGACATTGGTGATAATGTCACTCTCTCTTCTAAACTCAGCTTGTATTTTTGGTAGTTTTATGTCACTTTTGGATAATCTTCAGCAAGATTTCACTTCGGTGTGGTGTTAGTAATAACATTCTATAATTTCCACATTCCACCAGATCACCTTTTTTTTGGAATAGGAATAATGTTGATCTCTTCCAGTGAGTTGGCCAGGTAGTTACCCTCCATATTTCTTGGCACAACCTGGTGAACACATCCAGGATGACATCAGGCAATACCCATTCTCCAAAAATTCCACTGGGCTTTGTTGACAGTCAGGGATCCAAAGCAAGACAAGATATTCAATCCAACGTAACATCAGTCCCTCTGGCTTTTGAGACTATGGGTCAAGCAAACCAGACCAGCAAACTCAGATCTAAAGGAGACATAGCACTCACCTGGGTAATTATTCTACTGTGACAACAGTGCGCTGCAAATGGAAGAACAGACACTGAAAATCCTAGAGCAGAAGCTCAGGGGCAAGCACCTTTCATCAGTATTGCCTCAGATAAGAATTCTTCATTAAAGCTGATACATAGGATTTGGACATAGAATGTCCTAAACTTGAGATAGGAAGCAGAATAACAGAGCAGCAGCAACATACGGCATGAGGCATCACAGAAGTGACTCGAGACAAAGCCATCAAAACAAGGGTTGGCTGGGACAAGGGAGGTGGGGATTGGAAGTGGGTGCTGGTGGAACAGGTAAAGTGATGGGACAAGACACACGTTCCAAGACTGGGGCAGGGCTGAAATCATGGTTACTTCTGTAAGGGAGAATTGTCTTTCGTCTGCTCCTTTTGATAAAATGCTTGTCTGTCAGATACTGTTCTAAAGCTTAGCGTCTAAATTAAGACAGACTAGGAAAAAAAGACTGATCATCCCCTTCTCCCTCCCCCAGCAAGGGCATTTTTTTCTTTATGAAATAATAGGTCTTTGAAAACCCTTGGGCATTTGGGCCAAGCAAACAACAACAGCAAACCCAGATCTAAAGGAGACATAGCGCTCTGTGTACACTTGAGCAAACTTCGAGCAGATTAGCACATATGTCACCAGAAGCCAAGCCCTTGAATTTGGACCACGATGAGAAGGAACAGTTGAGTTGTAATAAGACACTAATGATTGGAATGTGAAATGTGCAAAGCATGAATGTAGGAAAACTGGACATTGTTAAGAAAGAAATTGAATGCATAAATATTGACAAATACTGGCAAAATTAGGTGGATTGGCACAGAACATTTTTAATCAGACAATCGTTATGATCTATTATCCTGGAGATGAAAAGTTGAGGAAAACCGGTATCACTTTCATATTTAAAAAGGTTATTTCTATATCCATCTTGAAATACAATGTTGTCAGCAACAAGATTATATCCATACACATACAAAGAAGTCTAGTGAATACCGCTATCATTTAAAGATATGAACCAAAAAGCAGAGCCAAAGCTTAGGAGATAGATTATTTCTTCCAACTATTGCAGTCAGAAATCGATCAAACATGCAATCAAGATGCA
>NW_006399757.1:7561638-7604625 GCF_000299155.1 Elephantulus edwardii | reverse complement strand
ATCCACTTCCGTAATGGCTTGCCTCCAGAAACCCTATAAACCTGAAGGAAGGATGAAAGTCACACAAGTGCCTAGGATTTTCATTCATAGGGTAGCTATGAGTCACCTAGACTTGACGGCACTTAACAACAACAACATATGATTCAGAGGCAATGGTGATGAAGGAGGAAATTCAGGCTGCTCTGAAGGAATTGGCACAAAACAAGGCCCCAATAATTGACCAAATACCACTTAATGCTATAATAGCCATACTGAAAAGCAAACTCCATAGTGGCTTAGCTGCTATAAATTGGATTCAACTTGACCTAACCAAAAAATGTCTACTAAATTCAGGATGGATTAAAAGGAATAATAAGAAGTAGGTTTTATCTTTGAAAAGTCAAATCATGACATGTTCATTTCAGCTGGACTACTGAAAACATCAGTGTTTAACCATTTAATTTTAAAATAATGATTTAGTAGATGTGGACAAATCTATATAACAAGAATAATTCTTTTATGATGTTTTTGAAAGCTTTGAAAATGCGCTTTTAAAAGCATATTTTAAATAAGTAGGTGTAACATAATTTACTGGAGTTTATGTCAATTTCTTATTATTGTTAAGTGCTATCAAGTTGGCCATATATAAAATGATCCTATGAACAAATCTGAACATTACCTATCTCAGCATCCTGATCTCCATCAAGCTCAAGATGATTGTTGTCATTATGTCAATTTACCTCATTGAAAGGCTTCTTTCACTGACCCTCTGCCTTTCCCAGTGTGATTTCACCTTCAGCCCCACCACCAGGACTGGCCTCTGCTAATAACATGTCTAAATTATGTGAGACAAATGTCATATTATGACTTTTGAAAATGGCTTTTCTAGCCATTGCCTTATCTCCCTTTGGGGAGGGTGTTGTCTCTAGCTGCTTCAACAAGACACATGATTCAACTTTAATTAGCATCTTTAACATCAGCAGCAGCTGTGAAGCCACTGCTAGAGGGAGCTGATCAGACTGTGAAAGACTCTGATAAGGCATAGCCTGACAGAGTTCTGGAGATGGAGCCAAAGTTAACAGTTTTGCATTGTGGAATAGTTGAAGGAAGGGCCGACTCTTTGTGACTGCTATGAAACAGAGTTTTCTGGATGATTGAGGAAATAGGAGTTTTCTTATGCTTCTGATGCTGGGCTGACCTTGAATTTTCACTTGTTGATTGAGTTGCTGTCTGAACTAATTGAAGAATTGTGTCTTGCTATTAATCTGCCGGACTGCTGTTTACTAAAACTTGGACTTAGTGTATGATATTGCTTTCCTTTGCTTTTCCCACTCATAATCCGATTTTTAAAATTAATTTTAATGAACATTTACAACAGAGATTTTGGATTTCCATTCATTCATTGTTGCATTTTTCTCCCTGCCCACCCCTCCCCCCCAGTTCGCCATTCTCTTTGAAAAGTAAAATAAAAATTCTTTCATTGGTATACAATTACCCCATACACACTGTCCCAGAGTGCAGTCCACTATGCAGCCTTCATTCTGGACTCTTGCCATGACCATAATACCCAATCATATATCACTTTTAAGCTGTTCTCTCCCTCATCTGTTTCAGTGCAGTCTACAAATTTATCCAATTTTTCTGTCTCACCCCAACCCTGAGGTCAGTCCCATTCTACAACAATGGCACTATGCAGCATTTGACCTTTTGTGACCGAGATACCTCACTCAGCATAATGTCCTCCAGGGCCACCCATTTTGAATAATATTGCATGAGTTCCTTGTTTTTCAATGCAGCGTAGTATTCCATTTTGTGAATATACCACAGCTTCTTCATCAATTCATTTGTTGATGATGGGCACTTAGGTTGATTCCAACTCTTTGCTATTGTGAACAAAGCAATAAACATGGATGTGCATATAGTTGCCTAGGTGACAGTTATGGTTTCTTTAGGGTATATTCCCAGTAGAGGAAGTGCTGGGTCAAATGGTATTTGTATTTGCAACGTTTTAAGAAAGTGTCTTACTGCCTTCCATAGTGGTTGCACAATTTTACACTCTCACCAACAGTGAATAAGTGTTCTAGTTTCTCTGCAACCTCGCTAGCATTTGTTGTTTGCTACTTTGTTAAATTTTCTTACTATTCTTACTGGGGTGAGATGATATCTCATACTTGTTTTTATTTGCATCTCTCTTAAAGCTAGGGATTTTGAACATCTCTTCATGTGCTTATTAGCCATCTGAATGTCTTCTTTGGTGAAGTGTCTGTTCATATCCTGTACCCCTTTTTCAATTGGATTGTTTACCTTTATCTTATTGTGCTGATCTAATTTTTTAATACCTGATACTGTGAGTAAAATCAAGACTGGGAGTTATTGGCAACAAATTTCAGACCAATTGGTTAGTAGAACTAAGTGCAGTGAGTGGGGTGCCATGCTTGACCTTGTAACTGTTACTTTGGGGCTGTGTATGTTATTGATGGGGATCACTCCCCTTTGTGGAGTTGGTAGAGGTCAGATTCAACATCCTCATGCTGCATGTGTTCCTATTACAAAAAGCTTCCTCATCCTTGCCCCTATGGAGAACTTCAGTGCAAAATTTCACCATGCTGCCTCCATCATTCTTTTGGCAATCCGTGGGATATTAAGTACTCTACTTTAACACCATAATTCAAAGGCATAGATTCTTCTTTGGTCTTCCTTATTCATTGTCCTACTTTCAGATATATAGGAATCAATTGAAAATTGATTTATATTAGGTGCTTCATACTTTTTAAATTGTTATTTGTTATGTCAAAGGTTTATTGTTAAAAATATCTTTCCTAACTATCGATTAACTATTTATTTTGTGCCAAAGTATTTATTGAATTAAAGACAGAGATTTAGGGTGGGATACAAGTACCACCTAATAGAAGTGTATATAAGTTCATGGGACCTTAATTTCAGCTCTCTGTTTTGGCGATGCCTGCTTTCAAGCTGCCCAGCAACTGAGAGTCTATAATGCACTTTGGGCTCTGCAACACTAACCTTCATCACCTACAGTCATGTGAGTCATTCCCCTGATGGGTTTGAGTCTGTAGGAAACCTTCCAGCAAAATGCTGAACCCAAGAGACATAGAGAAATGGGGGAACTGAATAAATGGGGGACTATTGATGTTAGGAATCATGGAGTTATTCAGCAACTTGAGCATTTGGAGCACTGCTGACACTACACTTCTTGTAACTAGTCTGCTACTAATCTGAAAATTATGAATATAGTGTCCTTGCTCTTCAGCATTTTAAAAAAGTCCTTGACAATAGGTTTTTCCAGTGTAGCATGTCTTCTGACCTCTTGACTACTGCTTCCATAGGAGTTAATTGTGGATTCAAGTAAATTGAATATACAACTTCCATTTTTTCCACTCCATTTCTTATGATGTTGTCTATTGGTTCAGTGGCAAATATATTGGATTTTTGATGGTGAGATGCAACCCACATAGAAGGCTATCTTTGATCTTTTTAATTGCTGCACATAGTGCAAGTAAGGTTAAGTCATGGACATACTGCTAGTTGTTGATGAGTCTTCCTACAATCTTCATGCCACATTCTTCTTCTTATAGTCCTGATTCTCAATTTGTTTACTTTGCATACAGATTAAAGAAATATGGATAAAATTTACAAATCTGAGGCACACCCTTGTTTGGACAATTGTTTTCCTAGTATATATACAGGTTTGGCATGAGAACAATTAAGTGTTCCAGAATTCCAGTTTTTCTCAATATTATCCATAATTTGTTATGATCCACACAGTCTAATTTTACAGGAATTTCCTTGTTGTAATTGGGTGCCATTAAGACGACTACAACTCATAACAACACTATGCACAAAAGATCTGGAAATTGTTTATCCTGCACCATCCTAAGGATCTTCCCAACAAAATGGATCGACACAGTGATTTCAAAAATGTGTTTAAGCATGACAGACATCATGAGAGTAATTTAACTAGCAGTATAAAAATATGGTTGATACAAAGGAGACTAAATCTGCCAATTTTGGCTTCTAAAGCATACATTTTGATTTGTGGATATATTTCATTCATGAGCATTTAGATTTTGTACATTAAATGTAGCTTAAGTTTCGAACTACTGTTTAAATAATTATTTGAAGTTGAAGTCACTGCGTCTAAAGCAGTTTTTTTTTCTTTTAAAGTATGCCTTTCCATGTGTAAATATGATTACATGGTAGAGGGAGGTCTGGTAGCTTAGTGGATAAGGATTTATTCTACAAACCAAAAGAAAAGGGTTTTGCATCCCCTGGATGCTCCTCAGTAGATAAGTAGTCAATCTCCCATGAGATTTATAACCTCTGAAAAGACTCTGGAGGGTCAGGTATGATTATTTTCTAAATTGAATGCAATGACTCTGATTTTCATTTTTTAATGGGAAGATAGATACTTGTCTTAATTTCCTAGTGTTGCTATGACAGAGAGACCACAAATTGTTGATTTTAAGAAACAGAAATTTATTTTCTTAGTTCTAGTGGCTAAAATTCCAAAATATGATCTTGGACATGTTGATTCCTTCCTTGCAGGCTGTCTTGGCTTTCCTGTGTCCTTGGCTTGCAGATGATCCTAATTTGGCATCAGGTTTTCTCCAGCTGTGCTTTCATCTGGGCCTAATCTGCTCTTCTCTAACTTAGAAGTGACTAGGTTAGGACACTCAACACTGGTAGGGCCTCATCAACATAGCAAAGAAAATCCCACAGGCACAGGAGCTTAGATTTCAAGACATATTTTGAAGGATCACATTTTAATCCCTAGAAAGTCTCAAAATATTTCTTTTTAGTCAAGTGGATAAAGAAGGTAACCATAAGAATTTATTTTAGGGTTCTCAATATTTCATCTAGTTGGCATCCAGGAAAGAAACTTTGGTGATTTTTACTTTGCAACCTTTATAAAGAGCTTTGCTGGAACATGAGCATAGTGTTTCTAAGAGAAAGACAGCAGTAGTTTTAGGTAGAAGAACAAGTATCTTTTTTATATACTACTTACATGATAGTTATTAAACGTCATAGAGGGGAAGACCCTCTATGAGATGGATTGATTCGGTGACTGGGGTAATTGGGATGGGTGTGTCAGAGGCAGTGCTGTTGGCGCAGGATAGAGCAGGGTTTAGGGCTGTTGTGCATAGGGTCGCTATGAGTCGTAAACGACTCGACGGCACATAACAACAACAACAACATGCCCAGTTAAACAAGTAAATTATTATTTTACAATGTCAGTAGTAAATATTGCCTGTACTTTATTTTGAACCAGGGTCATGTGTCCTTCAGTTGTAAATTAGACAACATTTTTAAGCAGTTCTATTCAGATTCTCTGCAGCCCTTGGCCAGGTTCAAATTGTTTTCCTGTCAAACGTTCTTCTAGGTTTTACAGTACTGGTCTGTGTGTTGCTGTACAGAGGTAACTCGTGGTTGCTGTGTTGCTGAACACTGTTACACTGATGTGCCAAACGTAGTAATGGGTATCCATGGTGGACAGTGTTGGCTGGAGCTTCCCGACTAAAACAATCCTGGAAGCAGGAGCGGCATCCACTTCCGAGTGGCTTGCCTGCGGAAATTCTATGTACGAACAGTGCTCAGGCCTTTGTTCATAGGGTCGCTATGAGCCATCTACAACTTGACGGCACCTAACAACAACAACAACAACAACAACAATCAGATTCTGCATTTTACCAGCTCCTGTATGACTTTATTATTAAAATGTTAGTAGGTATTTTTAGAGACAAACCATATAGTAAAAGTGGAAATTCATGCAAGATAAAATAAAGAATATGCAGAAAAGTATGACATATTTGTAAAAACAAACAAAAACACTTTTCTTTCTGATCATGTTGACCTCTTCAGCTTGTAGCTTATTTCTCTTTGTCTCACTGATATTTTAAGTGATGTATTATGTACCTATCCTCCCACTATCTTAATTATCAAGATTTTGTTAAAGTTGAAAAAAAAGTCATATTGTTGCTTATCTTTTGTTGTTGTTTATGTGCTGTTGAGTTGCCTGCAACTCATAGAGACCCCATGTACAACAGCTCTGAAGCCTGCTCTGTCCTGAGCCAGTCTCACTGCATTGGATACAACTACTCCTATTGCCCCAGTCACTGTATCCATCTATCTCATCTGGGGTCTTCCTCTCCTGTACTGTTCCTCCACCCTTCCCAGCATGAAGTTCTTCTTCAGGGACCAGTCTATCCTGGCCATGTGCCCAAAGTATGTGAGACTTCAGAATCCTAGCCTCCAAGAAGAAACTTGATTTTCACCTCTCCAAGACATACATACCTATTTCTTTTCTTGGTTCTTCATGGTATATTCAAGACTCTTTTCCAGCAACACAACTCAAAGGCATCAATTCTTCTTCTATCATCTTTTAGTATTTTAAAACTATTGTATTTAGAAGCTGTAATACATTTCCAATGTAAACTCACCTTCTTTTTGCTTCTTCCATCTTCACTTGGATTCCTAGGTGGGGTAAATTGTTAAGCACTTGCCTATAAACAAAAATATGCATAATATGAGTTCACCCAATTGTTACTATCATTAGGTGCCATTAAACTGCTTCAAATTCATACCAAGAGAATAAAGCACCATTCTCACTGCTGTGACTATGTCTAGTCTATTGCTAAAGCCACTGAATAAATCTATCTAACTGAGAGTCTCCCTCTTTGTACTGACCCTCTACTCTACCTGCTGTAAGACTGGCCCTTCTTGATAATATGCAAAGTGTTTGACCAAAA
Source organism: Elephantulus edwardii (assembly GCF_000299155.1). Classification (NCBI taxonomy): domain Eukaryota; kingdom Metazoa; phylum Chordata; class Mammalia; order Macroscelidea; family Macroscelididae; genus Elephantulus; species Elephantulus edwardii. The sequence goes on along the minus strand of NW_006399757.1, from coordinate 7,597,879 downwards.
TTTCCATTTCCTTGCTCCTAAGAAGCATTCTGATTGTACTTCTTCCAAGACAAGTATATTTTGGATTTGTCCTTGTTTTCATTGTTCATTGGGAAATAGAAAATCTTCAGTGCTCCTATATAATTTTTCCTTTGTTTTCAGCTATCACTTCCTCCTTTCTCTTTCATAGTCATTTCCTATCCACTGCTTGTAGCAAGGACCAGTCTTTCCATATATATTTTCTTCTATTTATCTCCTTCTGTTGAGATTTTAGTGATTTGTTTTGCTTCAACTATTGTCTTAAAAATTATACCCTAATTGAGTCGGTTCTAACTCAGTGGTACACAGCAACAACAAAGGCTTTGAATCTTGTCATTTTCTTGAAGAAAGAAACAGTAGGATGAGAATTGACCATCTTATTTTTCATGCTTTGCATGATTTCCTGTACAGAGATGAGAGATTTTTATTTAAATAGAAGAAAACACCTCCATCTATTTTTTAACCACTTCAGTGAATAGTCAAATTGTTTTCTGAAAGAAACACAGTTGATCTTTGAACATGAAGGGAGTTATAGGTGGCAACCTCTCTCACAGATGAAAATTTGCACATAGTTTATAGTAGGTACTTGAACAACATAGACTTGAATTATGAAAGCTCATTTATATTTATATTCTTTCTTTCCTGTTGCTATTATGGTAAGCTCAAGTAATTTCTAATATTTGCTCAAAATTCTGTATGACACTAATCCTCTCCAAGTGAATGGTTGCCTTTCTAGTAAATTAAATGCAAAAGATGAACTGCTTATGAGGAGATGAGCATCTTAAAGCATTTTAAGTGGCACTCACAACTCTTGAGCTCGCTGTAATAGCTGGAGAAACTAAATCCACGTACATGTGAATCCAAACAGGACACACCCATGCTGTCCAAGGACCAATTCTGGGACGATCTCCTTTTTAAGATCTGAGATAGACCTTGGTATTTGAAGTTTTTATGGTAAGTGAAACTCTGAAACAAAATTCATGAAGATGAGTTTATTATTTTCTTCAGTACATCTACAGAGAAAAAACAGTATTGCAAAATTTCATGAGTAATCATCCTGTTTTTTTGTCATGAGGTAGTGGGCAGCACATTGGCAGTACTTAGTGGGGAACAAAAAGAGAGAAGATAGCAAAAAAAAAATGCCAGCCATTTATAGCTGTTTTAAAAAGATATTTATTAAATATTCCATGTATTTACATATTTTTAAGCAAAATCAAATCACATGGTCACCCTTATCTACCAGAAAGATTGTAGCTATGCACACAGCTCACATAAGTGGCAATCATTAAATCATTAATGAGGCAACAAGAATGATACCATGGCAGCAACAAGGAGCTTAACACAAAAAATAGATGGTGAGATAGTATAGGATTGGTAGGGGTTTACTTCTGTTCTGTATATATGAGGTCATAAGGGTCATAGCTAACTCAACTGAGATTAATAACAAGAAGTCTTCCCAACAATATTGAACACTTACCTGTGGCTTAATTTATATACATTTTCCTTTGTTTTATATTAAAAGAACTGGTTGTGGTGGTGGTGGTTGTTATGTGCTGTTGAGTTGCCTAGGACTCTTTGTGACCCTATTCACAATAGCCCTAAATCCTGCTCTATCTCTTGCCAATCTTATTGTCTCTGACACACCTATCCCCATTACCCCAGTTACTGAATCAATCCGTCTCAAGGGTCTTCCCCTCCTGTGCTGTTCCTCCACCCTCCCAAGCATGACATCCCTCTCCAAGGACTGATCCTGCTCCAGAGTATATTAGATCAAGCTTCAGAATCCTTGCCTCCAAGGAGCAGCCAGGTTTCACCTTCTCCAAGGTGAATTTGTTTGTTCTCCTAGCAGTCCATGATATATTTAATACTCTTCTCCAGCACCACAGCTCAAAGACATCAACTCTCCTTCTATCATCCCTGGTTGTTTTCCAGCTCTCTGATGCATAGCAAGTAATTACAAAGATCATGGCCTGTATCAGATGCACCTTAGTCTCCAACTGACATCTTTGCTCTTCAGTACTTTGAGGAAGTCTCTGACAGCAGACTTTACCAATGCATAAATTTTAATTTCCTGGCTGCTAGTACCAAGAGTATTGATTGTAGAGTCAAGCAAACTAAAGCTGTCAACAATTTCAATCTCTTCATCATCTATCATGATTCTGTCAATTGGCCCAGTGGTAAAAACTTTGGGTTTTTTTTTGTTTTTTTTTTTTTTTTTATGTTGCCCTTCAATAAATATTGAAGGTTGCAGTCCTTGACCCTCTGCAGCAAGCGCTTCAGGTCCTCCTCAGTTTTAGCTAGCAGGGTTGTGTCATCTGCATAATACAGATTGTTGATGAGTCTGCATTCTATCTTGATGTCACAGTTCTCCTCATAGAACTCAGCCTCCCATATAATCTGTCCCACATATAGATTGAAAAGATATGGAGATAGAACATATTCATGATGCACCATGCCATGTTTCCTTGCTCTGTTCTGACGACTGCCCCCTGGTCCAAGTATAGGTTTCACATAAGCACAATCAAGTGTTCTGGGATTCCAATTCTTCTCAGTCACATTTTATTGTAATCCACACAGTCAAATGCTTTTGCATAGTCAATGAAACTCAGATAGATATTCCTCTTAGACTCTCTACTTTCAGCTAAGATCCATCTGATTTTAGCTACAATATCACTAGTGCCACATTCTTTTCTAAATCCAGCCTGCACTTCAGGCAGTTCTTGTTAATGTGCTGTTCCAGTCGTTTTTGGATAATCTTCAGCAGAATCTTGCTGGCATGTGAATTCAGTGATATTGTTTGGTAATTTCCACACTCTGTCAGATCACCTTTCTTTGGAATGGGAACAAATATAGATCTCTTCCAGTCAGTTGGCCAGGTGGTTGTCCTCCAGATTTCTCAGCACAACTTGGCAAACACATCCAGGACAGCATCTTTTTGTTGAAATCAGTATGCCATCAATTCTTGGAGCCTTGTTTTTTGCCAATTCTTTCAGAGCAGCTTGAACTTCTTCCTTCATCACCATAGGCTCTTGCTCATATGTTGTTTCATGAAACTCTTCTGTATCCACCAATTCCTTTTGGTATAATGACTGTATACTTTTCCATCTTCTTTTAATATTATGCTCAAAGCATACTTAAGTACTGCAACTCAAGGTTTGAATTTATTCTTCAGTTCCTTGAGCTTAAGACATGCTAAGCGAGTTCGGCCCTTTTGATTTTATGACTCCAGCTTCTTGCACATTTCATTGTAATACTTTGCTTGTTAAAATTTTCATTTTGTAGATAAGTAAGTAGAAGTTTGGATGAGTTAAATAGTTTCCCCACAAACACAGGAGACAAGAGGAACAAGATGTGAACTTTCAACTGTCACAGAAGTCTTAACTGCTTTTGAGTTGTTGCAGATATGGAGATTGCAAATAATATTTATGAGGAAGCTTTCACAGGTCATCAGAATCTAGGCGATGAGAGTGGAGAGACAGTGGGAGTAATTTAGAATGGCTCCCAGATTTTGCTTTTCTTGAGGATGAAAGACCTTGACACAGTTGTCTTTTTTAAAGTAAAAATGGATCAGCCTATAATTATGGGGTTTTTTTTTGGTTGTTGTTGTTATATGTCCTTGAGTTGACTAAGAGTCATAGTGACCCTATGAAAAACTGTTAGAACTTGACCCTACCCAGAACCTTCCTCACAGCAAATCCATTGTTATAACCATCATGTCAAGTCAAGTCATTGAAGTTATTCCTCTATTTCTCTCACTTTCTACCTTTCCAGGCATAATGGCTTTCTTCCAAGTATTGGTATTCCTGACAGCATTCCCAAAGTATGTAAGATGATGTATCACCATCTTTGCCACTATGGAGTATCCTGGTTGGACCAAAACAGATTTGTTAGTTCTTCAGGCAATCTGTGGTACTCTTCTCAGTACCCCTGCACCACAATTTAAAGGCATAGATTCTTTTGTCATCTGTATTCATTGTCCAATTTTCAAATGCATAGGAAAGAGTTGAAAATACCATGGCTTGGATCAAGCACACTTTATTCTTTAAATTGACATCCTAACACTATGGAGAAGTCTTTGACATCAGATTCTTGACTGCTATTACCATGGGTGTTGATTGAATTCTAGTAAAATGAAATTCTTCACAAATTCAATCTTTACTTTATCTATCATGATGTTGTCAATTGGTACAGAGGTGAGGAATTTTGTCTTCTTGATGTTGAAGTGTAATCTATATAAAAGGTTGTAGTTTTTATTCTCCTGCAGCAAGTGCTTGAAGTCCTCAACACCTTCAACAAACAAGATTGTGTCTATTGCATAATTCATGTTTTTTTATGATCTTCCTCCAATCTTTATGCTGTAGTCTTCTTCATATTTTGCTAAGCATACAGATTGAATGGGTATAGAGAAAGGATACAGCCCTGATTCACGCCTTTCTTATTTTTAAACCTATTGTGTTCCCTTTTTCTGTTTAAACAGCTCCTTATTATTTTATGTATATGTTTCACCTGACCACAATTAAGTACTAGGCTTGAAATAATTTTTAGATTGAGATGCAGTAAACAATAGTTTATACGGATTTAGGTTAGTAATTCAGAGATAAAAACTATTAAATACTGACTTCAATTTGAGGGCCAGAATAAAACCACAAATGCGCTAGCAAAACTTTCAAACAATAGCAAAAAAGTATGCATGAAGCTATCACTGTGGATGAGTCCATATAGAGCAAGTATGTAGTTTCAGATAGAAATAGAAATTAACCTGAAAAATTAGATGCATGAAAGGACTCACACACATTAAATAAAAATGAACAAATAGGGTAGGTAAAGAACTAAAAGAGCCATATAATGAAATAAGGGAGTATTGTTTAACAAGAACCAGGTCAAAGCACCAAATGCTACTGAGCATTCAAGAAGTAAGACTAATGAATACTTATTGAACTTACTCATTAGAGGAATGTTAACTAGTGGCAGAGGGAATAAAGAGACAGGAAAGGAAAATTTAATAATATATAGAAGAGTCAGTGTAAAAGCAACTAACAGCTTTAGAGGGATAAGGTGATGAAGCAAATAAATAGACTTCAGATTTTAAATATTTATGCTAAGCATGAATTTGTACCACCAAAAAAGCTAATAGAGAAAGACTGAATGAATAGAGAATGGAAATAAAAACTGTAGGATACCTGAAGAGGCAAACATGAGAACAAGAGCTCTGTGTGTGTGTGTGTGTGTGTGTGTGTGTGTGTGTGTGTATTTGTGCAGTGATAGAAGGGGGCTATAACAATAATTTTGAGTGTACTGATTTGCTGTGATTAACAAGGGGAGTTATATCCTACATGCAAAAGAGAGAAAATGAGATTTTTTTATTAAGAAAAACATTTTGATTATATATTTAAAAGACAATTTTAATAGCAGTAGGGAGAATGAGTTAAGGAAAATCAGAGTTGGGACAAAAGATTGTTGGTTTTGAGTTCTATGAGTTTGAACTGACTCACCAGGCAAGAAGAAACTGTCTGTTTTCTTCCAAGGATTTGAACAGCATACCTTTGGGTAGTTACTGTTATTGTCAAGTGCCATTGAGTTGAGCATGACTCATAACAAGATGTGAACTCTGATCTATAACTATGGTCATTTCTCTATGTTCATAGTTTCCCGAGGCATATGGTTTAAGAAGTGAATGTCACTCCTACTTTCAAATCGGAATCAATGTGGCAGCTCCACCAAACACTGTCCATGATGGGTAACCATTAGGGCATTCGACACACCAGTGACACAGCATTCAGCATCACAGCAACCCCAAGTTACTTCAGTACAGCAAACTGACAGACCAATGCTGTACCACTCAGAAGCATGTTCATCCCAAACACAATTAACACCAGGCTTGAGGGCCCTAACGCCTTTTAAATGCAAGACCTGCCCACTAAAGTCCTCATTGACCCTAAAACAAAAGGCTTCCAGCCCACAGAACATTGTTAGCTAAACCTGGAAAATCCAATCAGCTAACACCCAATTTATGAACAAAAAACCCCAACTGAAGAGTCTATTTCTAACCCTCACCAAGACAAGATAAACCATCTTCCAGAATCCAACCACTTCACACATGAGCCTCCAAACTGGAGACTTAGTTAAGCCCAACTGCCTTTTAAATACAAGGCCAGCTGACCAGGTCCTGGTTGACTCTAAACCAAGAGACGTCTAGGCTACACAGCTCATTGATAGTTAACATTGGCAAATCAGCTCCTACCCAATTGTGAAAAAATAATAATTAAAAAAAAAAAACCACCCCAAAACAAAGAACCAAACACTCTACACCCAATCCTCACCAAAACAAAATGGAATAGTCATGTGAAAAAGTAATTTTGGAAATTTACAATGACAGATTAAAAACTAGGTGGATAACAAAAATTAGACACAAGGTCATCTGAATAATTACAACAAGGAAGAAAGCTGAAGCTGCAGACATGGAGTTTGCCTGATGTGAATGGCTAGAGAGAAGACATAAAGTGAAAAATAAAAGTTAAAAAAAATAAAAATAAAGTTTTGCTTAGGAGCTTGAGAACACTGAGATACAGAGCCAACTGGCAAAAAGAAAGTCATTTGAAAGAGTGAAAACAAATACTAAGAAGAAAAGGAATTGAAACCAATTTACAAAAAGATAGCATCCCATTGAATTCTGTCCAAATGCCTGATCAAGATTTAACTATATAGCTAGGTATATACCAAAAGTGGCCATTGAATTTGCCACTGGCAAGCTATTTTTGTTCTAAAGTGAGAAAATGAATTTTCAGTTGAATGATGAAAGAGAACACCTGACTACAGAAGATGAAAATACTAATAGAAGTTAATAAAGAGTAGATAGAGTACAAACCATTCTTTCTAAGGCATTTTGTTAAAGCAGGGAATGCAGAAGGGCTCAAGATTAGGAGAAAAGTTGCTCTGTTATTTGAAGTCATTTTCCAGAAACATTTTATATAACTGTAGAAGGCAGGCTTACTGTGTCATCAAGGCAGCATATGCATTGATATTAAAGATAATGACCTTTGTACTTTCATTGTAAGATCAATCTTTGCAGAATTCCATGATGTGAAATTTCAGATACTAATGTAACAGCAATGATTTAGTTCATTGAGGAAACTCAGGTTAAAATTCTTTAAATTTTATCTCTTAAGATACATTCAAGCTTGTTAGCGGTAAAGATTTGCAACTTTCTTCAGGGCTTTCTTTGTAGTCCCATAGGTAACTTAATTTGCTCACGCTAACAAAGATTGAGTATTTTAATAAAGTTGTAACTAGTGCTAAGTATACTGTGATGTTAGCAATGAAGAAATATCAGTTCTTTCCTGGAAAAGATGAGTGTTCTCTAATTACTTGTTTTCATCAGCATGTTATTTTGTGATTTTTGCCTGTTTTCATCTGCATCCTACATTTTTTACCTTTATTAGTGACTGTTTAATTTTCTTCTGCTGGGTTACAAGTTATTTAGGGTATTAATACAGGCCAAAACTTAAATAAAACAAAAAATTATTCTTTTAAAAGATTTTTTTAAATATTACAGATAGAAATCTCATTTTTGATCACAAACTTAACTTTTTGTTGTGCATTCAGTGAATCTTCATAAAACAAATAGGTTCTCCATGCAGCTATTAAAACAATTTGTTTTGTGACATTAATTACAATATCCACAATGAAGCCAAATTATTTTTGCTTAAATAGCAACTTGAAAACACTTATGTTTTCAGTAAAAGATGAAAGAGTTTTACAATCTGAAGAGAAACAAGAGTATATTTTCATGTTTTTAAAACATACAAATATTTCTCTGGGATTTGTAGTTATTAAAAATATGCTGTTATTGTGGAGAACTGATAACTACTCTTAGTAACCTTATGAACACAGACCAGAGTCTTGTCCTATCCGGCACCCTCTGCACAATCTCCGCTTGGATAAAAATAGAGGATACTAGGACATTTATTTGTGCTTATTATTATGCAAAGGCATTTAACTGTGTGGATCTTAAGAAGTTATGGATAATACTGAGAATAATGAGAATTCTAGCTATTTAACTGTACTTGGGCAAAATCTATACATACAGTAAGAAGCAGTTGTCCAAATAGAACTAAGGAATACTACATGGCTTAAAATCAGAAAAGATGTGTGTTAAAGTTATGTTCTTTCTCCATACCAATTGAATCTGTATGCTGAACAAATAATTTCAGAAGCTGGACTGTATGAAGAAGAATGTGGCATCAGGGCTGGAGGAAGACTCATTAGCAATCTGTATTATGCAGCTGATACAAACTTGCTTGCACAAAGTGGAGGAGACTTAAAAGTACTTATTACCAAAGAACAAAGATTAAAGCCTTCAGTAAGATTACATCTCACAATCAAGAAAACAACAATCTTCCTCACTGGACCAATTAAAGAAAATAAATATCCTCACTGGACCAATAGACATCATCATGTTAGAGGGGGGAAAAATTGAAGTTTTCAAAGATTTAATTTTATTTGAATCTACAATCAAAACCATAGTAGAAGTAGGCAAGAAATCAACAGATGTGTTACATTGGGAAACCTGCTGTCAAGTACCTTTCCAAAGTACTAAATAGCATGATGTCAATTTTAAGACTAAGGTGTGCTTGATCCAAGCCTTATTATTTTAAATTGCTTCTTAGACATCTGAAATTTGGACAATAAATAAGAATGACTGAAGAAGATTGATGCCTTTGATTTATGGTGTTGGTGAAGACTACAGAATTGCCCAATAGTCAGTCAAAAAAATGAAAAAGTCTTATCTTGTAGGTTGTGCCACTATGTTGTTCATTAGGAGCAAGATAGTGAAACTCTTTTTCATTTATTTTGTGAATGTTGTCAAAAGAGGCCGGTTCTTGGAAAGAGACATCATTATGGGAGAAGTAGAGATTTAGGAAAAGAGAGGAAGACTTTCAACAAGATGGATTGACACAGTGACTATAACAGTGGACTTGAGTAGAGCCTAGATTTTTTAAAAACTATTATACACACACACACACACACACACACTCCCCTAAGTACACATACACAAAATATTTCATGTTTGTCATACACATAAAATGCACATTTTTATGGAACTACAGATACAAGAAAATGTATGTAGATGCATATAATAGCCTAGGAAAAAAGATCTTAGGTCCATTTAATTAAAATGCAAATAGGGAGTTAAAAAAGCAAGAGATCAATTTGTTTTATCATGTGTTTCTGAAAGAAATTTGGAAGTTTTACAAAACAATACAAATTTCATATTTACATTTGACTTTGCTGAATATATCAAACAAGAAAAAACATTGAACTTGAATAAAGCAGGATAAATCTCAATAGAAATTACTTATCTAAAGAATGTAAATCACAGATAGTGGTTAAAAGACTTCAGAAGCCATTTAACTCAAGTTTCTTTGTTTTGAAACTCCATTCAGATCTCTGGAGGGACATGAAAACCCTTTCTGGGTGACCATGGAGAGGTAACTGTAGCTAGGGGACCTGGGATATAGCATTTGACACTTACCTTTCTACTAAAATCTTAGGGGGGAAAATCACTGTCTTCAAATATTTTCCAACTCCTAATTACCTTCCAGCCTTTAATAGTGATTTCATAAGCTTTGAGTTTTACAATCTTTCAGTTAGTGCCCCAAATATTACACACAATGACACCGACACTCCTAAAGTCTTACCAGTTAGGAGTTATTTCTGTTCTGTGTTACATGGGCTTTCATTATTTGAAAAACTTTTACATTTAAAAGCTGTCCTTACAATCTCTTCCTTCTATGCATCTTTTTTTCCCCAAGATCATTTTATTTATTTGTTTATTTTTGCCAGTATAAGCTCTTTTTTAATGATTTTTTTTTCCCACAAATAAATGAGATACAAAGGAGTGTCAATAGTTGAGAACCGTATGTATGCTGGATTTGACTGCATGAAGAAGAATTTGGCATCAAGACTGAAGGAGGACTCAACAATCTATGATACAGACGACATAACCTTGTTTGGTGAAAATCAACATCAAAGACTACAGTGTTCAGTATCAGTTTCACCTCAAGATAAAACAAAAATTCTTGCAACTGAACCAATAAGATAAATAATGCTTGAGAAAAAAAAGTCAATGAATTCACATGAGGAAGCAGTGGTAAAGAATCCAAACCACATGCTACTTTGGGCAAATCTCCTGCAAAGGATTTCTTTTAAAGTTTTAGAGAGCAAGATACAACTTTGAGTGCTAAAGTATCCCTGACTCAATTGATTGATATTCATGTGAAAGTGAAACAATGTTTAGGGACTTTAAAAAAAATGATGTTTTTGAATTATAGAATGGGTGAAGAATACTGATATTGAATATTCTATGGACTGAAAACAGAACAAACAAATATTTTGGAAGAAGTGCCTGAATGCTTCTTGGAAGCAAGAATGGTGATATTTTACTCACATACTTGAGACAGGTTAAAAGGCCTATCAGTAACCTTGAGAAGGAACTCATGCTTAGTAGAAAGCTAAAGAAAATAAAAAGAATTATATAGACAACAGTAACAAAAGAAAAATGGGCACAATGTAGTTACAACAGTGGATTCAAATAAGGCAAATCTGGTTTCATTCTATTGTACATCAAGTCCTTGTGAGTCACTTCAAGGTCATTTTAAAAGTGCATTGCAATGTAGCAGGATTTTAAATCAGGGAGTGAGATGCCTCCTACCTTGTTTCTCTTTTTAAGGAGTGCTTTGCTTATTCAGGGTTGTTTTTTTTTTTTTCCATTCTAAATGAAATTGGAGATTACCTTTCCCAACTCATTGAAGAATAGATTTGGTATTTGTATTGGGATTGCATTGAACGTGTAAATTGCCTTTGGTAGTATTGTCATTTTTGCAATATTGAGTCTTCCTATCTAAGAGCAAGGTATATTCTTTTACACTGCCATGGTAGTCAAGACAGTGTGATACTGGAATAACAACAAACACATAAATCAGTAGAATAGAATTGAGAACCCAGAAATCAGCCCACCTACCAACTGCCAACTGATTTTTGACAAGGAAATGAAATCAGGTAAGTGGGGAAACACAGCCTTTTTAACAAATTTTGGCGAAATTGGAAAACTATCTGCAGAAAACTCAAGCAAGATCCTCACCTCACACCATACACAAAAACCAACTCAAGGTAAATCAAGGACCTAGGACTAAAACCAAAGACTATAACAGAAGGAGAGTGAATGCTTTTGAGCTGTGGTGCTGGAGAAGGGTACTGAATGTACCATGGACTGCCAGGAAAACAAACAGATTCATCTTGGAGAGAATTAAACCAAGCTACTCCTTGGAGGCAAGGATTCTGGGGCTTCGTATGACATACTTTGGACATGTTGCCAGGAGGGACGGGTCCTTGGAGACCCTTGGGAGGGTGGAGGGACAGCGCAGGAGGGGAAGACCCTCTATGAGATGGATTGATTCGGTGACTGGGGTAATCGGGATGGGTGTGTCAGAGGCGGCGCGGTTGGCTCAGGTTAGAGCAGGGTTTAGGGCTGTTGTGCATAGGGTCGCTATGAGTCAGAAACGACTCGGCACATAACAACAACAACAATAAACTTCAATAGGGAAAATCTTGGAAGAACTCTAGATGCCCTAATCCACAACATGAACAGTCTTCCAAGCATCCTGAAAAACCTACCAGTATCAAAACCCTTGGAATCAGCAGTCAGGACATCAGAGGATGCACTGTCCTGGGAAAGTCCGTTGTCAAGGACCTCTCCAAATTACTGAGGAGCAATGACATCAGGTTGAGGACTAAGGTGCATATGATTCAGACTATGGTGTTTTCAGTCACTTGCTATCTATCTGAGAGATGGACAATAAGTAAGGATGTCAGAAGAAGAACTGATGCCTTTGAACTGTGATGTTGGAGAAGAATGCTGAATACCAAAAGAACAAACACATGTCTTGGAGAAGGTACATCCAAAATGCTCCTTGGAGGCAAACATAGTGAAGCTTCATCTCACATACTTTGGGCATGTTACTAGAACAGGTTATTACTTGGAGCAGGACATCATACTTGGGAAGGTGGAGGGACAGTGAAGGAGAGGAAGACTCTCAACCATGTAAGCTGACACAGTGACCCAAACAGTGGGCTTGAATGTTTCAGGGATTATGAGGATGACACAGGATAGGATAGGGCTCACACTGATTGCTCATAGAGTTCCTATGAATGGTACTTGCCTCGAGAGCATAACAATAAAAGCAACAGGAGCCATGGTTTTGCAGTAGTTAAGCTCTTGATTGCTCACTGGAAGACTGATAATTTAAACCATCCCTTATTCTGTTTAGCAGGAGGAGAAAGAGTTAGGTTCCTTTCATGAATAGCCTTGAAACCTGTAGAGCAATTATCCTCTCTGTTATAGCATCACTACGCATTAGAATGAAAATGAATGACAATAATTTTACTCTGATACATAAAAGGGTACTGTTTGTTTGGGTTTTTTTTCTTTCAATATGTTCCTTAACACATGAGCTGAGTCCATGACACTCCCTGCAATCGCAGGAATTTGAGTTTGGTTTGATAAGTTGTCTGGGATTCTTTTTCTTTTTAAAGTATATTCATTATATTCATATTCTCTCTGAAAGCGAATATTCTTTTTTAAATTTTATCATTTTTGTGTGTGTGTACCATCAAATCTTATCTGACTGGTACAGGAGGAGATTGCCCCTCAATGAATATTCTTAAGATATCAGAGAAAAAGATTCTCACAGCTTGTGAAATTCGAACAATGAATAAGGAAGATCAAAGAAGAAATAAGGCCTTTGAATTGTAATGTTGGTAATGAATCCTAAATGTACCATGGAATCTCAAAAGAAATAAGTCTTGGATAAAGTGCAACCAGGTGTTCCTTAGAAATAAGGGTGGTAAAACTTAGTATCACATACTTTGGACATGTTTTATCAGGGGCTAGTCTGTGGAGAAAGACATCTTGCTTGGTGAACTAGTTGTTAAGTGCTATCAAATAGACAAAAACTCATGGTGACCTTGTGCAAACCAGCCCCAAACCTTGTCTTACCCTGTGGCATCCTCATGTTCAAATTCATTGTGATAGTCACTGTATCAATGCTTATCATCGTGGCACTTCCAAACAGGAGAGACCATCAGCAGGCTTACAAAAAGCAGATTTCCAGAATGGCACAAGTTTGGGAAATGTTTTATTCTGTTGTATATAGAGACACTATGAGTCAGAATCAACTTGATAACCTAGAAACTACAGTAGTACATAGCTTCTATTGATATGTCAATGGCCAGAGTACATTCCTGACTATTTCATTTTTTGAGATTTTTCAGTATCAGAAAATTTATTCCTATGCTATCCAAAGCTCATTTTTTCTAACGTCAATTTATCAGACTTTCCTTTTTACTTTAATCAAGAATAGTAATTAAAAATATAATCAAGAATAACACCATTTGCCCTCAAATCATGTCAACTCCATGTGTTCAGCACAGAACTATGCTCCAAAGGGTTTTCTATGACTGATTTTCAAAAGCAGATCTTTCCTTGAAGGTGCCTCAAGGTAGACATAAACTGCTAGCCTTGGCTAAACTTGTTAACTCTTTGTAACCTCTAGGGATTCAGAATAAAAAATACCCAAACAATTTCCATGTGGGTTATTTAAAGATCTGAACAAAGATAGGTCACCAAGTTGAAAGTTCTTCATTCTTCCAAAACTGTGCATGATATAGACGGACCTGGAGAGTATAGTGAAATGTTTCTGCCATCGGGGCCTTATATTTATTTTCTTTTTTTTTTTTTTTAATCACTCTTATTTGTAATGTTCCGGGTTTGCTGTAGCAGGGCTGGCGCTCCCTGTCAGACTCAATTTTATAAGTTTTCAATTGGCTGGTGAGGCCAATAGGGATACTTGGTCTTTTCTAACTTGCTTTCCAGGAAAGCTTCACTCAAGTCCTCAGTGGTCATCTGCTCAAACAGAATGATGTTCCTCATCTTCTCCAGCTGCTTCTCATATTCCTCAATCCTAGTCTTGGAGAGCGACACAAACTCTGCACAACTCTTCATGCCTTCTTTTTCTTTGGCATCTATCAGGGCTCTCTGCTTATCCTCTCGCACAGGAACCTTAAGGGCATTAAACTTCTTCTCAAAGTCTGCCACTAAGCCAGCCTTGGCCACGTTGGTGGCACCTCAGGGAAAGCAGCCAACCTGGAGGTGAGAACCTCCTAGGATTTCAGGGGGTTAGCAATAACCTTCTGGTTTCAGGGTATGATCTCCTCAAAAGCTATCCAGTCAATGGCTTTCAGAGTAAGTTTTTGCTTAGTCATTTGGAGATCCATCAGTGACCCTCGGGGCCTTATATTTCTAGAGATCTGGTGGTGTAGTCTTTAGCTTGTTACTCTGATGAGAACCTTCAGTATTTTTAATCCTCCAGTGCTTCTGGGGTAGAAAGACAGACAATCTCCTTCTCTTGATTTATAGCCTCAAAAGCCTGATGAAGAGTCATTTTGAGTCAGAATCCGCTGGACAATAGTGAGTTTGTGTCTGTTTGATTTTGGATTGGGGTTTGTGTGTATGTGCATGTGTTGTTGGTTTGCTGTTTTTATTTTTAATTCTCAGAAGCAAATCTACATACCTTAAAGCTTTGATCTACAACTGCATTTCTTTAACAATACACTTGCTTCAAATGACAAAAATATGACCATAGCTAATCACACATCTCTGATGCACTTCTTTTCTGATTTTGAACCATGCAGTGTTTCCCTGCTCTGTTCTGAAGGCTTCCTGGTTCAAGTATAGGTTTCTCATGAGCACAATCAAGTGTTCTGGGATTCACATTATTCTCAAGATAAGCATTAGCCAAAATTTGTTGTGAGACACATAGGCAAATCCTTTGCATAGTCAATGAAACACAGAGGCATCCCTCGGGTACTTTTTGCTTTTGGTCAAGATCCATCTGACATTGGCGATGATGTCACTAGTCTCATGGCCTCTTCTAAACCCTGCTTAAGCCCAACTTTCTTGATAGGGCAGGGTTCCAGGCTGTTGTGCATAGGGTCACTATGAGTCATAGTCGATTTGAAGACACATAACAACAACAACCGCCACCAAAAAGCTGTGGTGACATATTTGTGCTTGGTTATCCTGTTAGCATTTCCAATGATTCAAATCCATCCGTGGTCTCAGACGATGAAGTTGGGTAACTTGATGGAGGATTGATATGAATAGAATATTATATGATAGAAGTGAATGATGAGTGAGGGAATCCATAACCAATAACCTGTGTACTGTATGAGGATCTAATAATTCCTGTATGTTTCCCTCTGTGTGCTTGTATTACACTAACGATTTATCAAGTTTAAACATTGAAGCCCCTCTTGTACAGTCTTAGAAGAGTTAGGCTACCTCAGTTGACCAGTACAACACAATCAGTCTTTCTCTCATCCTTACTTCTTCCCAGTGCTGAACTCAGCTTTCTTTAACTGGTGAAAGTGGAGTGTCATTTCATAAGCATTTGCCTGATTTTGTCAGTTGCAGAAGTGCTCCAAAATGGCTGTGATAACACTAATCTCAAAGGATTATTTCCAAGTTGTCAGAGATGAAACCTGCATCTATTTCCTTTCATGTCTGCCAAGGAGCTAGAAGATACTTCTTAGAAAGGGCTAGTGACTAAATGTTATACACATGTGCCTGATATTCTAAGCAAGCATCACTTGTCCTTGTTATGACTCTCATAAGAACATAACAGATGCAAAGATGAAATAAGGTAAAAGACTTAGCACAACTTTCCTTAAGGATTGCCTATCTGGGTGTGCGTTAATTAAATACTGGGACCTCTGCACTTGGAATTTGTTGTCGTTATTGCTATGTGCTGACTCATAGCGACCCTATGTACAACAGCCTGAAACCCTCATCAAGGTTCTTCCTCTCTTGTGCTGTCCCTCCACACTCCCAAAGATGATGTTCCTCTCTAAGGGCTGGTCCCTTCTTGCAACATTTCCAAAGCGGGTCAGATGAAGCTTTAGAATCCTTGCCTCCAAGGAGCAGCCTGGTTTCACCCTCTCTGGGAAGAACCTGTTTGTTCTCTTAGCAGTCTATGGTATTCTCTGTTATCGAGGATTCCAGTGACTTGGGAACAACTGTGTGATACCTAACAGCAACAGAGTGATCACATCAGTGTTTACCATGAGAAAGTAGGGAGATTAGGGAAATGAAATCTTACATGCCTTGTCAGAGAATTGAAGTACTTTATCAGAATAACTAACCAGCTATAATTCACTCAACCATCCCCTAGCTGGCAGGTAGGGCTTTTGAGTAAGCAGAATAATGGTTTTGCCAAGATCTCCACATCTTAATTCTAAGAACGTGTGGGTATGTTTTGTTGATGATATGAGTGTCAAGTAAGTTGCCTTGTGAGAATAAATAGAATAGAAAAGCATGAAGGGTGAGAAAATTCTGGAAAATGCCAATAGTTAAGGAAAAGACAACATAAAAGAAGCTGAATATGTTAGCTTACATACTAAGAGGAGATTAAGAATGCAAGTGAAATTAAGGCTGCTAATTCCTTGATAAGAATTGCTAAACAATCCAAAAATGTGTTACATTGGGAAAATCTGCTGTCAAGAATTTCTCCAAAGTGCTAAAGAGCAACAATGTCAGTTTAAAGACTAAGGTGCACCTGATCCAAGCCACGACCTTTTCAATTACTTGCTATGCATCTGGAACCTGGATGACAAATAAGAATAACAGAAGAAAAATCAATACCGTTGAGCTGTGGTGTTAAAAATGACACAAACTGCTAAAAGAACAAATAAATATGTCCTGAAGAAAGTGCAACTAGAGTGCTTCTTAAAGGAAATAATGGTGAAACTATATCTCACATACTTTGGGCATCTTGTTAGGAGGCACCAGTCCTCAAGGAAATACAACATTCTTGGAAAGGTAAGAGGATCAGTGAAGAGAGGGAAATCCTCAACAAGATGAAGTCACACAGTGACTCTCACAATGGACAGAAGTATATCAGAGATGATAAGGATACCTCAGGAAGGCAGGATATGGCAAAGTTCATGTGGTCACTGTGAGTCATAGTCAATGGCACCTACCAACAACAGCAACAACAATTATCTACCTTTCAATAGCAAAACTGGGCAGATTGTTTAGGCAAACTCAATACAATTGAAAAAACCTCAAACTCAAGTTCCTTGTTTGCAAATGGCAACCTACTCACAACTGACCCTCCGTGGATTGCATTTCCAAAGTTGTAAATCACAAAAAAAGAAATTGCCTGTCATTGTCCCTCAGAGCAGCTGTGAACTGCCAGAGAGGCCTGGCTTTCTAGTTAGCAACACAGCTCCCGCTGGACTATGCCACCAGAAATCCTTAAATGCAAATACAAAACTCATTTAAAAGCTAAAATTGGAGGCAGAATACTGAAATTAGAGACTCATTGAAGTTGTTACTACCACTGAGCATAAAATTGGAGGAAAGGCGACAGGCTAAGGAATGTAGGGAGTCTCTAACATCTGGAAAAGACAAAGAAGAGATTGCCACAGGATAGGACAGGGTTTTAGGCTGTTGGACATAAGGTCGCTATGAGTTACAGGTGACTCAAAGGCACATAACAACAACAACAGTTTCTAGAAAGAGTGCAGCCCTGCAGACTCTTAAGCCATTGAGACCAATTTCAGGCTTCTGTCCTTAAGATGTAAGATATTTGCTTTAAGCCGTTACATTCATGGTTGTTAGAAGAACCATTCTCTATCCTGTCAACACTGACTCAAAAGGATCCTGCCCAACCTTCTCCCACAGAGCTGGCCGGTGGACTCCAAATGCTGGAGACACACAGGTTTTGATTATCAGTTGACCACACCACAGACTACTAAGCATAAGTAAAACAGGGCTCTCACTAGAGATGACCACGTGTAAGTAAAACAGGCCCTCCACTTCTAGACACATTAAAGTTTGAGAACTCCAGACTTATGTGGTTTTAAGCTTGTAAAGATTCTGTAACTATGTAACATGCATTGCTTCTGAAGAAACAGCATTTAAAGGACTTAGCTGAGGCCATTCTACATCTATGACCTTAAATAATGAATACAATATTAATCTCAAAAAAGATGACCTGAATTGGACAGTCTTTAAAATGAAATGTCTGTGCAAGGCGAATATTCAATCATAGACTTCAGTTGTTGCTTTTGAAAGTATTTCTTTAAAACTGGGTTAAAGAGCATGGCAGGCCATAGGCTGACAGGGAAAGGGTTGTCTTGGCAAAGAAACAGACCCTAAGCTGTGTCCCTTTTATTCATCTTTAAAATTAAAGTGAGGTTCAGCAGATATCTAGAGGAAAGATATTAAATTGCAAATTTTGCAGTTTTGTTGTGCCTGCAAATTTCCAATGTTGCCAGTGAGAAGCTGAGGAGGCCCTTAAAAGACTTTGTGCTTGGCACCTGCAGAAATCTAATTTCTGATGAATAGGGGCCTAATTGGGTCAATTATTCTATTATACTACACAAGAGTACTTCAAACTGCTGCTTCAGTAAAGAGAGGTGCTGTCGTCTCCCTTTTGGTGTTCTCCAATTTGAACAGAAACTCAGAATCCTGCATTTAACTTTTCCTTTCCCAGTGTCAATTTTGTCTTTCCAAACTCCATTTATTGTATGTGGATCAACTGCTGAATGGAGTGAAACCACTCTAACCTTCTGAGAGTGTGCATAAGGTTCAGAGCTATGAGCAGATTCACTTTGTTCCTGTTATGTTCACACAGTAAAATTGGAAGAACCTATTTTCTTTTGGTTTTTTTCTTACATTGTGATGTGTCATCACCTAGAAACTGACTTCTAGCTAATTCTCCAGTGGGTTTTCAGAGGCTATAAATTATACAGGAGGAGATTAGCCTCCTTCTTCCTACGGAGCAGCTGGTAGATTTAAACCTTATGCCTTTGCAATGCAACTGCTCACCACCAGTTCTTGCTTCTGGTCTTATAAGGTGCTGTCAAGTCAACTACAATCCATAGTGACTCTATGAACAACGGTTCTAAACCTTGCCCTCTCCTGTACCATCCTCACCATCTCTGTTACACTTGAACCCATTATTATAGACAACTATGTCAATGCAACTCCCTGAGGGTTTTCTTATCTTTTACTAACCCTCCATCTTTCCAAACATAATATCCTTCTCCAAGGACTGGTTCCACTTAACTACATGTTCAAAGTATGTGAGGCAAAGCTTTTCCACCCTTGCCTCCAAGGAGAACCCTGGCTGCACTTTCTCCAAGACATGCATGTTTGTTTTCTTGGTAGATGGGATATTTAATATTTTAATCCAACACCAAAATTCAAAGGCATAAGTTCTTTTGACATTCCTACTCATTCTCCCACTTTCAGATAAACGGCAAGTAATTGAAGACTATGGTTTGAATCAGGTGCACCTTAATCTTTAAACTGATGTCATTCCTCTATAATATATGGAGAGGTTGTTGACAGCATATTTTTCCAATGAAACACATCTTCATATTTATTAACTGCTGGTGCTAAGTGTACTAATTATTGATTAAAGCAAGAGGAAATAATTGATAACTTCACCCTATTCTCCATCTAACATGATGTTGCCTACTGGTCCAGTGGTGAGTATTTTTGTCTTCTTCTTGTTGAGATATAATCCATATTAAAGGCTTCAGTCCTTGATCTTCTGCAGAAAATATTTTAAGTCTCCTTAACTTTTATCAAGCAAGATTGTATCATCTGCATAATGCAGGTTGTTTATGAGTCTTCCTCTGATCCTGATGGCACATTCTTCTTCAAAAAGTCCAGCTTCTTGAAAGATTTGCTCACTAAGAAGATTGACAGGTATTACTTATAGATTCCCTGAAATCAATGAATTAATTATTTTGCTCCTTGCTTTCTTATTTCTCATCTGTTAACTTTCCAAGATTGATTCTCTGTGTAAATAATTTCTTAGCATTTAGTATTAGTGATATTATGCCATAATTATCCTTTTGTGACTGATTTATGTAACTCAGCATAATTTGTTCTCGTTTCAGCCATGATGGGCAGTATTTCACAACAGACTTGCATTTATAAAATTTGAATAAATCATAATGATAAGGAGAATAGGAAAAATTAAATGTTGAAGTCTTAGAATGGAAGACTTGGAAAAGTTGCAGTTCTGGGAATCTGATATAGAGGAAACATTATTACCAGTAATGTGGAGAGTAACACATCTCCAATGTGGTGCTATTAGCCATGTGCTTTGAGCAGGACACTGCTTTTTCCATTTCTGCTGATGGACAGATCTGGCTGATACGCAATGCACATTCTACCTTTGATCACTAAGTTGAAGATGAAGTGTTTAGTAGGAGGTTGACTCATACTTTTTCTTATTCTGGTTACCTTTCTGTTGTTGTTATTGTTGTGTACCATTGAGTCAGAACAGACCCATTACTGACCCTCCAGTGGATTTTCAGGTATAGCAAATTGCATGGGAAAAGATTGCCCAACTTTCTTCTGTGGAGCAACTATATGCATTCACGATTATAGCTCAGTTTCTTACCACTTAGACCACCAAATTTCCCTCTTTACCTTTCTAGTACACTCATCTTTTGTAAATTTGAACCCACCATGGTTTTACTTTTTCAGTTATGATTGAACTGGGAAGTACTAGTTCAAATCTCTGTTAAGAAACTAAGAGAGTTTTATTAAATTGTTCTATTAAATTAATTAATTGTTCTATTAAATGAGAAAGGAATTCTTGTGGTATAATTGGTAGGGAGTTGGACTGTGAACCCCAAAGTGGCTCTTCTCTGGTGTGTGAAAACTGGCAGCTGCTCCAAAGGAGAAAGATGAGCGTCTCCTCTCCTGTGATACACAGCTTCCAAAAACAACTGGAGTTTCAGTTCTGAGTCAATTCCAATTCGAGGGCGATGAGTGAGTGATTAGCTAGGCCTACCCTTTTGATCATTATTTTTTGGTAAGGAGGAACAGAAGGAAGGGTAAAGGAGTTGGTGGATTATATGATGCTTTTTCACACATAAAAGGCTTTACCTTCACTATTTTTGTTTCTTTGAGGATTGTCCCAGTTATTTTTCATAATTACATGTAATGTGTGAGTGATAAAGGAATTTGGAAAATTACACAGAGTGACACTTTTGGCAAAATTAAGCTAAATATTCCAATTTGTAAATTAAAACTAACACTTCTTTAATTATAATTAATACTTTTACTCTGAGTTGGTCTAGGGTTCAGGTTTAATTAGGAAAATACTTTAAAACTCTTACTACAAACTTACAAGTAGCCTGTGAAGAAAGTTAAATTTAAGCCTGAGTGAAGCACAAAGGGCATTATTTTGGCTTTTGGAAAAGGCCAAAGAAATTGACATTACTTTAAAAATTTGAATTCAGTAATAAAGTTAATGAGATATTTTACAAGAAATTTTAAGCTTAGTGCCTGGCATCTGTAAAACACTAAAAAACTGATTTCTTTCTTCCCTTGAATTATGCTAAGGATGGACTTTTTTTTCTTTTTATGTTGATTTAACCGGCAAGAACAGGGAAAAGAGGTTCAGTGCATATATTTTCAAGTAGTTTACAATCGAAAAGGATGGAAAAACTTCATGCTTGACTGCATAATATTCTTACATTTATGTTAACAGAGGGTTACAAAGTTCTATGAGAGCTTAAAGTAAGTGTGTGTGTGTGCTTATATATCAACGTGTGTTAATATTTTGTGGTGTCTCAAGATTTTCTTTTGCTGTTTTTGAGTAACTGTATGTCTGAGCTTACAGGTTCTCTTTTCCAAGATATGCCTTGATACTTTTTCATGTGTTAAGTTGTAATTTAATTGACTCTGTTGTTCTGACACTATAACTTTAGCAATAAACATGGTTTGCATAGCTTTATGATAAATAAGAAGAAATAAAAATTAGTATGCAACTTCTCCTGGTTCCCTTCAAGAAGTAGTTAAGAGAAGCTTTATGATTAGTACGTTGTGGAAATTTTCCAGAATTTATTTCCCTTATAGAAGTAGGAATATCTTGGTTAAATGTCTTCCTCCTTTGTAATTTTAAAAGTTAATATATTTTCATTTATTTAATTAAAATTTAGAAAAGTTGTCTATTATGCACTTCTAATGTTTTCTCATAAACATATTTTTAATTGTGTTTTTTCTTTCTTTCTATTATTATGCATGGTTTCTTGTACTTTCTATTCTGTTTAGTTTTGCATTTGCCACCAAACATGGGATTTTCAGAGATACTTCATCATTTAATTGGTCATAAATTAATACAGGGGCATTATGAAAAGATTTGTCGCATCTGCCAAAGAATAAATAATTCCCACAGATCATTTATTACAATTATGTACTATAGTATAAGAGGTGCTCTGCACCATGACCTCAATTAATCCCTCTGACTTTTTGAAAGAGGTGTTAGAATCCCCAATTTGAAGAAGAAACCAACAGATAGATTAACTATTGTTCAAATTCTACATAGTAACTTGGTAGTGCTAATTCTGAATCCAAAACCTGATCCAACTTCAGTCCCTAAGTTATCTCTGTGATATTATAACTACTTATAACATTGCACAGTTTCAGAAATTTAAAATACTATTCTGGGGGAAAGATTCCTTTGAATATTTATTTCCAGAAGTTTAGAAGCAGTGGCCTAATGGTTAACTTTTTTCTCCACCAATTTTTACATCAGTGTAATGGTGTTCCCAGGATAAAGTGGAACAGATATGTCTTTGATCATTAAATATGGTTCTTTGAAGATATAAAGTAAGAGGAGGGATGCCTCCTTCAGGCAAAGAAACTTTTAAAACTCCGGGTTTGGCTGAATAGATTGAGTCAAACATACTATATGCTTAAATGCTCACATCAGCCTTCTGCTCCACACTTCAGGTGCTATCTTAACTAAATCATCTTTCCTGGCTTTGGTCAGTCAGCTAGTAAGTTTGTAATTGTGTATAAGGGACTTCTAATGTGCTAAATGAGGAAAGATAGATATACAAATAGGAGGCAAATTAGAATGACTAACATAGGACAATACAATTTCAATTTGAACATAATCACTTGTTTTATCGCATGTTTAATTCATCATTACTTAAACCTTTCTGATAATTTCTTGACTATACTTCTTATGCAATGGCTATATACTTAGTTGACTTTCTATATAATAATCAATTGATGATAAAAAAATTATTCATTTAAATGGTTTAAGAATGAAATATAAACCCAAGACTTTGACAGTATGTTTCTTTTGTTTGGTAATAATGCCCCACAATTATTTCAGAACCAGAAGATTTTGGAAGGATTTACTATGAATAAATAGAAACTGAACCCATACATTTTAATGTTATGTAGTGTTATTACTATCTTACACTTAAGCTCTTTTATCTTAGGTTAGAAAGTTAACTTAGATTTCAAAAAATGAAGATTAACCCAAAAAAGACCTAGAAGGCCAAGAAAAAACAGAGAAACAGGGCATTTTTAATCAAGGAGAGTAACATTTTTCCAAGAAAAATTCATTTAATTTTTATCCACTGAGTGAATTAAGTGATTAATTTTTATCACACTTTCAGTTAGAGATTGAATTTATTCAATAGTAGATTATAATCAGATCTAGAAGAAGTTCCTTTTCTGCAAAATGGCTCTTAGTCAATTAAATTATATACATTGTAAATCTCAGAGATTTAGATTATTAACAGCTTTAGTTTGCTAGGCTCCAAACCAGCAACCAGCAAATTAAAAGACAAATTATACTGGGAAAGTCTGCTGTCAGAAATCTTTCCAAAATACTGAAGAGCAATGCTGTCAGTCTGGAGACTAGGGTGTACCTGATCCAGGCCATGGGCTTTGCACTTACATGCTATGCATCAGAGAGCTGGACAATGACTAGGGATGGAAGAAAGAAAATTGAGGCCTTTCAGCTGTGGTGCTGGAGAAGAGTATTGAATAGACCATGAACTGCTAGGAGAATGAACACGTTCGTCCTAAAGAGAATGAAACCAGGCTGTTCTTCGGATGTGATTCTGAAGCTTCGTCTGGCATACTTTGGACATGTTGCAAGGAGGTACCAGTCCTTGAAGAAGTACGTAATGCTTGGGAGGGTAGAGAGAGCACAAGAGAGGAAGATCCTCGATGAGATGGATTGATTGAATGACTAGGGTAATGTGGGTAGGTGTGTCAGAGACAATAAGATTCACACAGGATAGTGCAGGGTTTAAGACTGTTGTACATATGGTTGCTATGAGTTGCAGGCAACTTGCTAGCACATAACAACAACACTGTAAAATCATATACTCAAACTTAGAATTTTTATCTGTATATTAGATGATATTTAGAGAAAGTTTTAAAATATTGTCTCTAAAAACAATTACCAATGCTATTGTCATAAAGTAACCTAATATATATATATATTCAACCTTTTATAAATAATAAAGCCATGAAAGACACTTTATAGAAAAAATTCAAAGAAAAAGTGTTACAATTATTCATTAATTTGTAAGAACTGAAAGTTCTGCTTATATATATTATTTAGATTAAAGTGCATGTCTTTAAAAATATTACTGTCTACTTTATTTAGTGTTACTAAGGAATGCATGGAAACTTAAATATTTTCTGGGGAAAATCAAAGTCCATTTCCAACAGAGAAAATACCAGATTTGGGTTAAAGAAGCAAATGGACATGTTTGATCTTTAAATTTTCCCCTGCAGGTGATTACAGTTCAAACCGTGGTCTAAGCCTCTGGAAACTATATTAAAATGAGGATTCTCATTTTGGCTCCGAAAGCAAATACTTTGCATAACAGATACTGCCGCAGGTAGCAATGCTGTTTTTTGAAGAAAGAAAGTTCTGGCACATTATTATCTGAATGCAGTTTAAAACAGGACTTTTCAAATGAATAAGTTTGCCATCATCTAAGAAGAGTTCTTTAAAATGTATAAATGAATAAGGAAAGCTTTCTCTTACCATGCATGTTATAAATTTCATCAAGTTACTCCAACAAATCTAGATAGAATCCTCCAGAAGATAAACCTTTCCACATAATCTGCCCACTGCTGCATCACCTCAACTGTCAAAAAACAGAAACTAATTGTGAGTTATTTTCCTGACCTTTCTTTATTTCAGTTACGGACTTCTTTGCACCTGTGTCATGTTAGACAGTTTTAAGAATGCTTTTCTATACTTTATTTCCTTTGATTCTCTCTTTTGATCTATTTTCCCCCCAATGTGTCAAATCTAGTCTGGAATACAAAGCATTGAAATGTACTTTTTTTTTTTTTTTTTTACCTCCGTCTATATAGAGTGTGCTCAATGTCCAGGTAGATCAAACAGTCTCTCTAACGCTGTGATCTGTAGTCTCTATTTGCTTCCTGAAGTTTCTTTTAAGGACATACTTCTTCCCTGAAATTTCTACATATTTTATTTCTTTTTCATTAGAATTTTACACAACAAGCTGTATTTCCAATCATAGACTACCTAAGGTATTGAATTTGAATCTTAATGATAGGCACTGTAGGGTTTATATTCATTCTTCATGATATTTCTTCTATTGGAATAAAAATTAACAAACCTAACCCTTTACCCCTTAAGAAAATATATTGTTTAAATAAAACATGTATTTATTATATTAGACATAATATACCCCTAACAGAAATGGATGACACTTTTTCAGAGTCTTTGCATTCTAATTAAATGGCCTTTTTCCATGATATTTGCTGCATTATTATTGAAAGTATAGTGGCATTCAATACTGAGAAAGACCTAAAAGTGAATGATGAGCTTAAATATCCTTGTTATAATAATATATACAGTATTATTTCTTGGTTTAGGACAATTTTTTAGTTCATATAGGGTTGGAAGTTTGTTCTTAAAAATTTCTCAATCTAATTCTCTATTTTCTCTCAAAAACTCCTTGCTGAAGCTACGTGAACTCAGTTCCGTAAGGACAAATACTGTATAAGTCTATTATTATAAAAATAGAAAGATGTCTAGTAAAATGTGTAGGAGGATCCATGGAGAGAGAAAGGGAAATGTGGGGTAAGGATAGGCTGGGGATTAGGGAGGGTGTAATCATAGGGTCACACAATTTGATGGGTGGAGGGAGGAGTGGGTAAAGGAAATGGGAAAGATGCATGTGAAAATCAATGCATAATACTCTTTGTAAGTAAACAAGCATAAAATAAAAATTTCATTTAAAAAAAAACCAATAACATCTCCAGCAAGGTAAAAAGGGAGGCCACAGATAGGAAAAAATATTTGGCAGAAGCGACATCCACTTCCGAAATGACTTGCCTCTGTAAACTCTATGTACAAACAGTGCTCAGGCCTTTCGTTCTTGGGGTCTCTGTGAGTCGTCTACAACTCGACGGCATTTAACACCACCACCACAATGACATGTCAGAAAAGGAACTTATATCTAGAATTTATAAAATACTCAAACACCACAATAAGATAAAGGTAAATAACCCAATTAAAAAATGGGCACAGGATATGAACAGACACTTCACCAAAGAAGACATTCAGATGGTGAGAAAACACATGAAGAAAAGTTCAAAGTTCCTAGCTCTAAGAGAGATGCAAATCAAAACAACTATGAGATATCATCTTACCCCAGTAAGAATAGCAAAATTTAGCAGAACAGCAAACATCAAATGCTGGTGAGGTTGTTGAGAAACTGGAACCCTTATTCACTGTTGGTGGGAGTGTAAAATGCGCAACCACTATGGAAAGTTGTATGAAACTGTCTCGAAAAGTTGCAGATAGAGCTATCATTTGACTTATCAATTCCACTGCTGGGAATTTACCCTAAAGAAACCATAACTGCCACCCAAGCAGATATATGCCCATGTTTATTGAAGCTTTGTTAGCAGTAGCCAAGAGCTAGAAACAACCCAAGTGCCCCTCAACAAAAGAATGGATAGAGAATCTCTGGTATATTCACACAATGGAATACTATGCAGCATTGAAAAACAAGGAACTTATGAAATATTATGCAAAATAGATGACCCTGGAGGACTTTATGTTGGGTGAAATATCTCAGTCACAAAAGGACAAATATTGCATAGGTCCACTGTTGTAAAATGGGACTGACGTCAGGGTTGAGGAAAGACAGAAAAGGAGGGGAGAAATGACATATATTGCATTGAAACAGATGAGGGAGAGAACTGTTTAAAAGGGATATATGAATGGGTATTCTCGTTATTACAGAAGTCCAGAGTGAAGGCTGTATAGTGGAGTGGACTTGGGGGGTGGGGGGAAGGATTGCATAACAATGAAAGAATTTTTCTTTCTTCTCAAGCGGAAGAGTGAATTTGAGGAGAGGGGTTGGGTAGGAAGAAAAGTGCAACAATGAATGACTGGAAACCCTAAGTCTCTGTAAACTTTCATTAATATTACTCAAAAATATGTAAAAAAAGAAAGAAAATGACAATAACATTACTATTTGAATGATAAAAATAATTCAAGCAGGTAGTGGATGACATCTTAAATTATTAATAGCAGTAGATAAGGCAGGATAAATTAATATATCAATTAAATTACATGGAAATTAGAAACAAGAGTGCTCATTCTGGCTGAGATATTAGTAAGGCTTTTTGGAAAACGTGATATTTAGACTTTGTAGTATGAAGAGGTTTTAAATGTATGGAAATTGAAGGTGAGTAGTTTGGACAAGAGGTTTCATTTGAAAAGCATGTGAGCATTGAGAACAGTTCTCTATTTTAGTCTTAAAATTACTATTAAATTTGTGTTTGAGTTCATAATCTATGCATACTCCAATTCTGTAGTAATGAACATCAGAGAAACTAGCAAAATTGTAGCTTTAGTAACCCATTTTTTTTTTTTTATTTAGAGTTTCTTCTCAATGTCTCTTTGGCACTTAATTTTCTAGTTAAAATTTTACCACGTTACTCTCCTGGTGGTTTTGTCATTTCTTTATTTAAAGAAGATCTTACTGAATAAAAAAGTAAAGTCGAATTTAAAGGCAATCTTTGCAAAGTTTACATTTGAGTATCAGTATTTATTAACTCTGCATCTGTGGATAACTACCTCAGCTATCTGACCTAGTAAATGGAGTTAAAAGTATAACTTTCTTCATGGGTTTTTTTGTTTGTTTGTTTGCTTGTTTTGTGATTAAAGGATTAAATGATATTTCCTGGGTAGATATCTCTATTCACAGAAATATAACAGACCCATTAGCAACTTCTTGTTATTAGCTGCCATCAAGTAGACTATGACTCATAGCGACCCAATGAACAATAGATTTGATCTTTACCTTGCCTGGCAGCACGCTCACTATCTCTGCCATGCTCATGACCATTGGTGCAGTTATAGTATCAATCTATCTTTTTTCTTTTCTTTTGATGACTATTGTATCTTTCCTAACATGGTGTTTTTATCCAAGAACTGGCTCCTACCGACAACATATACAATGCATGTGACACCAGTTTTCACCATTTTTGCATCTAAGGAGCACACTCATTACACTTTCAATAAGACAGACTTGTTTGTTCTTTCGGCAGACTGTGGGATTTTCAATATTCTCCAACATCACAATTCAAGGACTTTAGTCATAACTTCTTCTTGTCTAACTTTCAGATGCATAGGAAACAATTGAAAAACCATAGCTAATATCAGGTGCTTCTTAGTCTTGAAGCTGACATCCTTTCTTTTTTTTCCATTTTTAAAGAATTTATTATTAATTTCAATGAAAATTTACAGAGACTTTGGATTTCCATTCATTCATTGTTGCACTTTTCTCCCCACCCAACCCTCCCCCCTAGTACACTATCATCTTAGAAAAGTAAAAGAAAAATTCTTTCATTGTTTTACAATCCCTCTTCCAGGTCCACTCCACCATGCAGCCTTTGCTCTGGACTCCTGTCATGACAAAAGTACCTAATAACATGTCCCTTTTTAAAAAAAATTTGTTTTATTATTTTTTTGTGAGTGTACCGTCAAATCAGATCTGACTGGTACAGGAGGAGATTGTCCCTCCTTCCCCAGCAAAGCATCTCGTGGATTCGAACCGTGAGCCTCTGGGATTATAGTTGCAGCTCCTTGCCACTAGGCCACCAGAGCTCCCCAACATGTCCCTTTTAAATAGTTTTCTCCCTCATCTGTTTCAATGCAGTATACATTATTTAACCCATCTTTCTCAGTCTCCCCCAAACACGGTGGTCAGTCCTGTTTTACAACAGTGGCACCATGCAATATTTGTTCTTTTGTGACTGAGATACTTCATTCAGCATGATGTGCTCCAGGATCACCATTTTTAATAATATTGCATGAGTTCCTTGTTTTTCAATGCAGCATAGTAGTCCATTGTGTGAATATACCACAGCCTCTCTATCAATTTGTTTGTTGATGGGGAAGCTGACATCCTTTCTCTTTTGCATTTGGAGAGGTCTTTCACAATAGATTTGCCTAAATATACACTGACTGATTAGAACTTTCACAATGTGACAATAAAACATTTTTCCATAACATAAATGTTTTAATATATGTAATTTTTTAAAACCCCTCTTTTTTACTTGACCTGAAATATTACTTATATTATGAGTTTGTTCTATTAGTGTTCCCTTATTTTGTCTCAGGATTATCCTTTAGTAACCTTAAGGTTGAATCAAGGTCTAAATTCCCTTCGGGAGGTTTTTTAAACTGATGAATAGTTCCTGTTTGTGACAATAATAGTTATTTGCAAGAAAGAAATAGTTACTTCAGTGTAGATTTCTCTTTCTTCTTTCACATCCTACAGTATTTTTTATTCTAGCACTAGCAATATATTTCCAAATTCTGTTTTACAACATGCTCAGTAATTTTTCTGTCCCTTTTAACTCCAAGTAATTTTTTAAACCCTTCTCAGCAACAGTGCTCTCATATAGACTCAATCCACTCTGCTTCTTCCATAAAATAGTGATAAATGAGTAGAGCAGTGACCTTTTATAATGAGAAATATCACAAGACTGCCTTTCTCACAGTATTTCAAGTTCATTTCCTCCTGAAAGAGCATAAGAAACTGCCTTTTATGTTCTTCTCTGTAAAAATGGCTGGTTCTTGGATTTTGTGCTGGTTCTTTCACATATAGAACCAAGTGGAATAAAAAGTCACCAAATTTTATTATACTAGTTAAAGGATTTGAAAGTCCATTCATATGTTCTATTTAAATGGGCATATCAGTGAAAATAATGCTAAAATTTTATATTGTAACTTTGAGTTTCAATGTTTCCTTGTATGTTTAGACTCTAGTTGCAAAATTTCATCCTAAATACATTAAAAGTTTAATAATAAGCAGAGTAATATTACAATAAATTATGCAATGATAAAATGATCTTTTATTCACACAAGAATAAAAATGAACAGTTCTATCCAAGTACATTTTAATCTTGAGCAACCAAAGAAGAACTGAAGCATCAAGATTAAGTAAAATCCTGGGGAATGTCAGTTAATTATTTGTGATAGAACTGTTCCTACTCTAATGATTTGACCAATTGTTTTGGGGTTTTTTGTGTTGTTCAGTTGAAATCAAACCACAGCTGACCCTTAGGGGTTTCAGAGATCAAAAATCAGAAGGGAAGATTATTCACCTTTCTCTAACAAAGCAGTTGGTAGATTTGGGCCACATATCTTTGAATTGTCAGTGAAATTCCTTACCACTTAGCCAGCAGAGCTGCCTCTTTCAGGAAGAAAATAATAATTTTAAAAAATCCTGCTGTTTTCTTTATATATTCTTTTTAAATATGAACATAAACTATATTTAAGTTTCTGGGATAGACAAGATGGTAAAAATTATTAATTGAGGAAAAACCAGTAAGTTTCTCACAATATCTCACATTCTTGTAAAAAACAGTATTTCCCCAATAAGATTAGTAGACAGGGTAGAGAAAGTGCTTTTTGAAAGGTATGAATGTACAAGAATTCAAGAAAAAGAAGTAAGACATTATAAAGAAAGTAGCTTTATGTGTAGAGTATTACCAAATAGGACTGTGATAAGATGTTAAAGTAGCCAATATCAGCTTAAGAAAACTTGTATAATAGCACAAAGTCTCCACTGTAGCTTTGTTCTGCATTCCAGTGTTTCCAAATACTTAACAATGTGTTGTTTTGTGAAACCTGTGTTGCACAAATTCTCGACTGCAGCTTCCTTGTGCATTATATTATTTCCAAGTAGTAAAGCATATGTTATTTTATGAAACCCATGTTGCACGAACGAGAAACTGCAGCTTTATCCTCCATTACAATGTTTCCATGTAAGAAAGCTCAGTTTGTTTTGTGAAGTCCATAATGCACGAATTCTTGATTGCAGCTTTGTCCTGCATTCCAGTGTTTACAAGTAGTAAAGCATATGTTGTTATGTGGGAAAAGAAAAACATAGAAGCAAAATAGAGATTTCAGGGCAGTAGATTGAGGGCAAAGTCTACAATATTACTATATAGAAGTTGATAAACCAATTATTGGGCCATTTTATGATTCAAAAATCCTAGAGGAAACAATGTGAGCTCCCACAGCCTAGTATCATATTGAAAGACGTATTTGTGTCAGATTCTTGTGTGAACCATGAGTGTGTATCGCTGTACACATTTTTTAAAAGCATAGAGCTAGTTTTATCATTGGAGAATAAATAGCTTAAGCTTAGCCTAAGTTTAAATAAGTTAAACTAAGTTAAAAGTCAGGATTTTTAAGCTGACATTTAAACCCCAGTAGGGGGTCAGCTAGGAGTCAATGGCAGAGAGAATCTATACATAGCTGACTTTTACATATTACCTTCAGTTTCTGTCATTTCCCAAACACTACTCATATATTTTTCATAGTTTGATGGGCATTGTTTTCTAGATAATCTATTAGCTTCATACTACTGTCATATAGAACTGAAATGTCTATTTATTCTTAATGTACTTTCTTTAAGAATGCCATTCTGTTGATATTATCATTCAGGTTTGCAAGTAAAGTATTTTTACTCTCCAAAATTACTCAGTTATCCAAAATTTCATTTATTGATAACCTCCCTCATACTCATCTCTTTTTTCCCCCCAATTTCCACTGTCACTTTTCCCCATAAATCTTTTTAGGTACCCTTGGTTATGGGTATTCTTTCATGTACAACATCCTTTATATCACTGCTACATAATGTCTCAAGAAACACTTCAGTAGTAACTTGTTAGGTCTTACAACGTTTTGCTAACTTCTTGTTGCAACTAGATGAATTGTTTACAATTCACTACCAGCCCAATACTATTGCTTAGATTTGTATATGCTGTTTCATACAAATTGTGCTACTGATTATTCCATAAGTGCTACTTTTGTATAATACTGTGTACTGTGACAATTATTGCTATGAAAACATACTAGACACATCTTAGTTGCTTAGTGATACAGTCAGGATCTGAAGTTTCTCTTCTCTAGCATAAGCCAAATTAATTTAAAAAAATTTCTAGATCTATCCTGAAATACAATGTGGTGAGCGACAGAATAATATCCATATGCATACAAGGAAGTCCAGTGAATACCACTATCATTCATATATATGCACCAACAACCAGAGCCAAGGAAGAGGATATAGAATATTTTTACCAACTTTTTCAGTCAGAAATTGATCAAACATGCAATCAAGATGCACTAATAATAATGGGCAACTGGAATGCAAAAGTTGGGAACAGGGAAGAAGGATCAGTAGCTGGAAAACATGGGCTCGGTGAGAGAAATGAGGCTGGAGATAGAATGATAGAGTTCTGCACATTCAATGATTTATTCATTGCAAATACCTTTTATAAAAAATATAAATGCAAACTATACACATGGATTTCACCTGATGGTATGCATAGGAATCAAATAGATTATATTTGTGGAAAGATTAGCTGGAGAAGCTCAATATCAGCAGTGAAAACCAGGCCAGGTGCAGATAGTGGGACAGACCACCAACTACTCATGTGTAAATTCAAGCTGAAGTTGAAGAAAATTAAATCAAGAACTTGGGAACCATGATTTGACCTTAAGTCTATTCCACTTGAATTCCAAAACCATCTCAGGAACAGGTTTGAGGCCTTGAGCACCAATGAGCATAGACCAAATGAGCTTTGGGAGAATATCAAGAAAATCGTCCATGAAGAATGCAAAAGATCATTACAAAGGATGAAGAAGAAAAGACCAAGATGGATGTCAGATGAGACTCTGAGTATTGCATTAGAGTGCCGAGAAGCCAAAGCTAAAGGAAGAAATCAAGAAATCAAAGAGGTAAACAGAAAATTTCAAAAGGAAGCTCGGGACGGCAAAGAAAGATACTATAATGAAATGTACAGAGAGCTGGAGTCAGAAAATCAAAAGGGCCAAACTCATTCAGCGTTTCTTAAGCTGAGGGAGTTGAAAAACAAATTCAAGCCACAGGTGGCAATACTTAAAGGTAGTTTGGGTAGAATGTTGAATGATCCAGAATGTATAAAAAGAAGATGGAAGGAATACACAGAGTCACTGTAACAGAAGGAATTGGCTGACACAGAGGAATTTCATGAAATAACATATGAGCAAGAACCTATGGTGATGAAGGGGGAAGTTCAAGTTGCTATGAAGGAACTGGCAAAAAACAAGACTCCCGGAGTTGACTACATACCAATTGATTTATTTCAACAAACAGATGCTGCCCTGGATGTGCTCACTAGGTTGTGCCAGGAAATCTGGAGGACAGCCAGCTGGCCAACTGACTCGAAGAGATTGATATTTGTTCCTATTCCAAAGAAAGGTGACCCAACAGAGTGTGGAAATTATCGAACAATAGCATTGATATCACATGCAAGCAAGATTCTGCCAAAAATTACCCAAAAACATTTGGAACAATATGTCAACAGAGAACTGCCAGATGTGCAGGCTGGATTAAGAAGAGGTCGCAGTATGAGGGACATTATAGCTAATGTAAGATGGATCTTGGCAGAAAGCAAAGAATACCAGAAGAATGTCTATCTGTGCTTCATTGGCTATGCAAAGGCTTTTGACTTTGTGGATCACAACAAGCTGTGGCTGATTCTGAGAAGAATAGGAATCCCAGAACATTCGATCATGCTAATGCGAAACCTGTACTTGGACCAAAATGCAGTCTTCAGAACAGAGCAGGTAGACACTGATGGTTCAAAATCAAGAAAGGGATGTATTTTGTCTCCATACCTATTCAATCTGTATGCAGAACAGATCATCCAAAATACTGGGCTATACGAGGAGGAATGTGGCATCAGGATTGGTGGAAGAATTGTCAACAAACTGCGTTATGCAGATGACACAACCCTGGTCGCTGAAATTGAGGAGGATCTAAAGTGCTTGCTGCAGAAGGTCAAGGACTACAGTCTTCAATATGGATTGAAGCTCAATATCAAGAAAACAAAGATTCTCACCACTGGGTCAATTGGCAGCATCAGTATGGATGGTGAAGAGATTGAGATAGTTAACAGTTTTAATTTGCTTGGCTCCACAGTCAATACTCTTGGTACCAGCAGGCAGGAAACCAGGAGACGAATTGCATTGGCAAAATCAGCTGTGAGGGACCTCTCAAGAGTACTGAAGTGTCACGACGTCAGGCTGGAGACTAAGGTGTGCCTGATCCAGGCTATAGTCTTTGCAATTACGTGCTATGCATCGGAGAGTTGGACAATGAATAGGGATGATAGAAAGAGAATTGATGCCTTTGGGATATGGTGTTGAATATACAATGGACTGCTAGGAGAACAAACAGGTTTGTCCTGGAGAGGATGAAACCAGAATGTTCCCTGGAGTCAAGGATTCTGAAGCTTCTTCTGACATACTTGGGGCATGTTGCAAGGAGGGACTGCTCCTTGGAGAGGGACATCACGTTTGGGAGAGTGGAGGGATGGTGCAGGAAAGGAAGACCCTCGATGAGATGGATCAATTCTGTGTGTGGAGTGGTGGGAATGAATGTGTTTGAGACAGCGAGACTGGCACAGGATAGATCAGCATTTAGGGGTCTTGTACATAGATAGGGTCACTATGAGTTGCAAATGACTCGATGGCACATAACAACAACAACAAAAGCAGCATAAGCCAAAACTAAAATACCATGCCCAAAATCTTTGAGGTCTATTCTGATTCATAGTGACCCTCCATCGTATTTCTGAGACTGTAAATCTTTACCAGAGGAGACTGGTCATCTCTCTTGCAACTGATTCATTATGTGTTGTACCACCAAAGCTTCCTTCAGTGTGAGCACTCTAAAAAAATCATTGTTCATGAGTCTTATGGACATAGCTTAACTTTCATCAGGTATTGAGCATGAATATTGCACCTAAATACTATCCTCTTCTAATGTAATCATCTTTTCCTACTATCAACATGAAGAACTGCAGTGTCTCACAACTCCCAGGGTTTCCTGCGGTTGCACAAATGGTTTTCTTAGAACTCACTTACCCACAAACTGAATTAGTATGGAGAAAAGTTATATCACTGACACACATCTTTCTTGATTTTAAAAGATGCAGTTTTCTTTTGCTCTATTTGGACAATAGCTTCTTGGTCTAGTCTAATAGGATTCAAATGAGCACAACTGAGTGAGATAAATTAGATAGATATATATAGATAGATACCATTTAGTAAACTATGATTCACCTATGAACAATGGACTCAAATCTTGACCTATTCTCTGTCATTTTCATCATCTCTGGTATCCTTAAGCCCATTGTTACAGCCAATGTGTTGATCCTTATTTTTGAGGATTTTCCCCTCTCTCATTGATCCTCCATCTTTCTAAACATAATGTCTTTTTCCAATAACTGACTCTTCCTAACTTGCCTCTAAAGAGAATCTTGGTTGCACTTTCTCCAGGACATACTTGTTTGTTCTTTTAGCAATCCAGAGGATAGTCAGTACTCTTCTATAATATAACAATTCAAAGGTATTGATTCTTCTTCTTTCCTCCTTAGTCGTTTTCTAACTTTTGGATGTATAAAATGTAATTTAAAAATGATCATTTAAATCAGATGCACCTTAATCTGTAAACTGACATCATTGCTCCTGAGCACAATGGAGAGGGACTTAACATTGGATTTTCCCATGCAAATTATCTTAATTTTTTTTGACTGCTAGAACTAAGAGTGTTCATTGTGGATCTGAGCAAAATGAAATTCTTGAAAATGTCAATATTTTTGCCATCTGGAACAATTGGCAGCATCAGGATGGATGATGAAGAGATTGAGATTGTTCACAGCTTTAGTTTGCTTGGCTCCACAGTCAACACTTTTGGCACC
>NW_006399757.1:7558484-7561158 GCF_000299155.1 Elephantulus edwardii | reverse complement strand
TTATCAGGATGGGAGTGTCAGAGACAGTGCTATTGGCACAGGACAGAGTAGAGTTTAGGCTGTTGTACATAGGGTCACTATGACTCTCAAGTGACTTGACGGCACAGAACAGCAACAACAATCTGTTATTGTATATTTTACCAGTGGTGAGGATTTTTTCCTTGATATTGAGATATAATCCATACTGGAGGCTCTAACTTGTCCCTGGTGTTTTGCATCAAGCCCTTCAAGCCCTCTTCACTTTCAGTCAACTGTATAATGCAAGTTGTTGATGCCACATTCTCCTTTATACTTATACACTATCTAATGATTTGCTCAGCAAAATATATTTTGACTAAATATTGATAAAGAATGCATCTCTGATATATGTCTGTTGTTATGTGCCATCGAGTCACTTGCAACTCATAGTAACCATATGTGCAAGAGCCCTAAACCCTGCTCTCTATCCTATGCCAAGCTTGCTGTCTTTGACACACCTATTCCCATTACTCCAATCACTGAATTGATGCAACTCATCTTCCACTGTCCCAAATATGATGTCACTCTCCAAGGAATGGTCCCTCATTGCAACATACCCAAATTATGTCAGACAAAGCTTCATTATCCTTGCCTCCAAAACCAGCCTGGTTTCACTTTCTCCAGGACAAACCTGTTTGTTTTCCTAGCAGTCCTAGCATGGTATAGTCAACACCCTTCTCCAGCACCACAGCTCAAAGGAATAAATTCTCTTTCTATCATCTCTAGTCTGTGTCCAGCTCTCTGACATATAGCATGCAATTGCGAAGACTATGGCCTAGATCAGGCACACCTTAGTCTCCAGCATGATGCCGTTACTCTTCAGTACTCTGGAGAGGTTCCTGACAGCTGACTTTTCAAATGCAATTCTTCTTTTGATTTTCTGGCTGCTAGTACCAAGAGTGTTGACTGTGGAGCCAAGCAAACTAAAACTGTTAATTATCTCAATTTCTTCACCATCCATAATGATGCCACCAATTGGCCCTGTGGTGAGAAACTTTGTTTGCTTGATGTTGAGCTTCAATTTGTATTGAAGGCTGCAGTCCTTGACCTTCTGCAGAAAGTACCTCAGGTCCTCCTTGGTTTCAGCAAGCAGGGTTGTATCATCTGCATAACACAGGTTATTGATGCGTTTTCCACCAATCCTAATGCCACATTCTTCCTCATATACCTCAGCATCATGGGAGGTCTGTTCTGCATACAAATTGAAAAGGTATGGAGACAGAACATATCCCCGGTGGATGCCCTTCCCAATTTTGAACCATGCAGTGTCTCCTTTCTCTGTTCTAACAACTGCCTCTTGGTCAAAGTATAGCTTTTACTTAAGCACAATCAAATGGTCTGGAATTCCCATTCTTCTCAGAGTCAGCCACATCTTGTGATCCACACAGTTAAAAGCCTTTGCATAATCAATGAAGCACAGAAAGACATTGCTCTGGCATTCTCTGCTTTTTGCCAAGGTCCATCTAACATTAGCTATGGTATCCCTAGTACTACGGCCTCTTCTAAACCCAGCCTGCACATCAAGCAGTTTTCTGTTGACGTGTTGCTCCAGTCGTTTTTTGATAATTTTCAGCAGAATCTTTCTTGTATATGATATTAATGATATTGTTCAATATTTTCTGCACTCTGTCAGGTCACCTTTCTTTGGAATGGGAACAAATGAAGATCTCTTCCAGTGAGTTGGTCATGTGGATGTCCTTCAGGTTTCTTGGCACAACTTGGTGAGCACATCCAGCGCAGCATGTGTTTGTTGAAATAAATCAATCGGTATGCTGTCAACTCCTGGAAGCTTGTTTTTTGCCAATTCTTTCAGAGCAATTTGAACTTCCTCCTTCATCACCATAAGCTCTTGCTCATACATTATTTCGTGAAATTCTTCTGTGTTAGACAATTCTTTCTGGCAGAGTGACTCTGTATGTTCCTTCCATCTTCTTTTAATGCTTCTTGGATTATTTAACATTCTGTGCGAAGCATCCTTCAATGCCACTTATGCCTTAAATTAGTTTTTCAATTCCTTCAGCTTAAAAAATGCTGAGCAAGTTTGGCCCTTTTGATTTTCTGACCCCAGCTCTTTGTACATTTCATTATAGTATCTTTCTTTGTCATCCCAAGCTGCCCTTTGAAATTTTCTGTTCAGCTCTTTAATTTCTTGATTTCTTCCTTTAGCTTTGGCTTCTCAGCATTCTAATGCAATGTTCAGAGTCTCATTTGACATCCATCTTGGTCTTTTCTCCCTCTTCAGCCTTTGTAATGATCTTGTGCATTCTTCATGTATGATATTCTTGATATCCTCCCACAGCTCATTTGGTCTATACTCATTGGTGTTCAAGGCCTCAAACCTGTTCCTGAGATGGTTTTGAAATTTGAATGGGATGGACTTAAGGTAAAATTTTGGTTCCTGTGGATTTTATTTTCTTCAGCATCAGCTTGAACTTGCATATGAGTAGCCGGTGGTCTGTTTCACAATCAGTACCTGGCCTAGTTTTCACAGCTTATATTGAGCTTCTCCAGTGATTCTTTCCACAAATGTAATAAGTTTGGTTCCTATGCATACCATCAGGTGAAATCCATGTGTATAGCCTGCATTTATGTTTCTTATAAAGGGTATTTGCAATAAATAAATAATTGAATATACAGATTACTATCAGAATATAGT
>NW_006399757.1:7556170-7558384 GCF_000299155.1 Elephantulus edwardii | reverse complement strand
AATATCTCCAGCTTCATTTCTGTCATATTCAAGTTGATGTCTTGGTGTACAAAGAGTATGTTCACCAGGTATCAATTAGTTCGAAGTATTTTTTTAATGATGGGGAGAGGATCAATGTCCTTTCCAAAATACTTACTTATAATGATGTCTATTTAAAGACTAAGGTGCACATGCATGATTCATGCCATGGTCTTTTCAATCACTTGCCATGCATTTGAGAGCTGAACATAAGGAGGACAGTAGAAGAATTTGTGTCTTTAAGTTGTAGTGTTGGAGAAGAGTCCTGAATATTTCATGGATTGGAAAAACAGATTAACAAGGGAGCTCTGGTGGCCTAGTGGTAAGAAGCTGCGCTGCAATCTCATAGGTATGCTGTTCAAATCAACCAGATGATTTGCTGGAGAAGGAGGGGCAATCTCCTTCTGTATCTGTCAGATCCGATTTGACGGTATATATATACCCAAAAAACAAACAAACAAACATGAAATTTGTTCTTGGAAAACATGTTCCAAGAAGCAAAGATAGTGGAGCTCCATCTCTCATCCTGTGGGAATATTGCCAGAAGAGGCTATTCTTTTCAAAGTTTCATCATTCTTGGAAAGGTTGGGGGTCAGCAAAAGAAAGGAAAACCCTCAAAGGGATGGATTGACACAATGACTACAGCAATGTACGCAAATATGTCAGTGATGATGAGAATGGCACAGTATAGATGAGGTTCAGATGTGTTGTTCATATGGTCACCGGGAGTTCTACTCAACAGCACCTAAAAACCACAATGAGGCAGTAGAGCTCAGAGCTCACTAATCTTCACCATAGTGCTACAGTGCTAATTTAATACTCTAACCATAGGATAGGATGACCTGTATGCTCTTCTCTTCCTAGAATTCATGACTCCAAACTTTTTAACCAGGCTATTATTTTGTTTAATGTTATCTATTTAAATGTTTTATTATTGTGTAGTTTACTTGCAGTCTAGTTGTTGCATAGTGGAAGAGTCTCTCTCAGAGTGCTTAATCTTATTTACAAGAAAATAGCATATCCCTTCTTAATTTTTAAATAAGTGGATATGTTGTTTTTATTGTTATGTCTTGCCAAGTTGCCTGCTACTCATAGC
This sequence comes from Elephantulus edwardii, assembly GCF_000299155.1. Lineage (NCBI taxonomy): Eukaryota > Metazoa > Chordata > Mammalia > Macroscelidea > Macroscelididae > Elephantulus > Elephantulus edwardii. Next base: position 7,557,270 of record NW_006399757.1, on the reverse strand, counting down.
AACCCTATGTACAAGAGCCCTAAACTCTGCTCTATAATGTGCTAACCACACTGTCTCTGACACACCTATCTCTATTACCCCAGCCACTGAATCACTCCATCTCATCAAGGGTCTTCCTCTCCTGAGCTGTCCCTCCAACCTCCCAAGTATGACGTCCCTTTCTAAGAACTTGTCCCTCCTTGTAACATGTCCAAAGTATGTCAAATGAAGCTTCAGAATCCTTGCTTCCCAGGAACATCCCTGTTTAACACCTCTCCAGGACTAACCTGTTCGTTTTCTTTGCAGTCCATGGTATATTCAATACTCTTCTCCAACACCACAGCTCAAAGACATTAATTTTCCTTCTATCATCTCTAGTCTTTGTTCAGCTCTCTAATGTATAGCAAGTGATTGCAAAGACCATGTAATAGGCACATTTTATTCTCCAGACTGACATCATTGCTCTTCAGTACTTTGGAGAGGTCTTTAACAGCATACTTTCCCAATGCAATATGTATTTTAATTTCCTATCTGCTGGTGTCAAGAGTGTTGATTGTGGAGCCAAGCAAACTAAAGCTGTTAACAGTCTCAATCTCGTCACCATCTATGATGATACTTCCAAACAGCCCAGTGGTGAGAATCTTTGTTTTCTTGATATTGAACCTGAATCCATATTGAAGGCTGTAGTCCTTGACCTTTTGCAGCAAGCGTCTCAGGTCCTCCTCAGTTTCAAAAATAGGGTTGTGTCATCTGCATAACACAGGTTGTTGATGAATATTCCTCCAATCCTGATGTCACATTTCTTCTCATAGAGCCTAGCCTCCCAGATAATCTGTTCTGCATATAGATTTAAAAGGTATGGAGATAGGACACATCCCTTGTGTAAACCCTTCCCAATTAAGAACCATGGCCGTGTTTCCTTGCTCTGTTCTGATGACTGCCTCCTGGTCCAAGTAAGGTTTCACATAAGCACAATCAAGTATTCTGGGATTCCCATTCTTCTCAGTGTTAGCCACAAATTTTGTGATCCACACAGTCAATCAAATCAATCACTTGCTATGCATTTGAGAGCTGACATAAGGAGGACAGAAAAAGAATTGGTGTCTTTAAGTATAGTGACA
>NW_006399757.1:7551036-7554297 GCF_000299155.1 Elephantulus edwardii | reverse complement strand
CTGTACCCCTTCTAAACCCATCCTGCACTTGTGGCAATTCTCTGTTGATGTGCTGTTCCATTCGTTTTTGGATAATCTTCAGCAATATCTTGTTTGCATGTGAAATTAATGATACTGTTTGATAATTTCCACACTACATAGTTATAGAAATAGATATAGATGTGATTGAAAGCAACATCAAAATATTTACTTATAGTGACAAGATTAGAAGTAGTTTTAACTGATTATTTAAATTTTTATTTTTTAACTCTTTTGTAATGAGCTTAAATTACTTTGTAGAAGTATATAACTTTACGTATAAATAAAAGAATGTTTAGAACTTTCTTGATATCTGTTCTTATATTAATATCCTTAATATTTTTTTAAAATTTTTGCTTCCTTACTTGTCCGTCAACCATTTATAAGTATTGAATATTTGTTGTTTAGAACTAGTCTTTCTAAGTATGTTTCTCTTTTAAGTGAAGTCATTGCCTCACCCCTTCAGCTTGAATGGTTATAAGCAGGATTTCCTCTCACTGCAGAGAATCAGTGAGCCCTTTATCACTGGCCTATTTTACACTTGTCCCTATTTCTTTCAATGGGAATGCCTAGCTTCCATACGAGATATGATAAATACTAATTTTACCTATCCACCATTGCCACAAACCACTGAGTTACTTTTGCACTCTTAGCAACCTGTTTAGAGACCTGTTCAAGTACTCTCTAAAGAAAAAATAAAAGGTACTCTCTTTGATAGGCTAAACTAGTTCTGAAGCACCATTGTAGAGCCTGTCTTTTGCGTTTTACATTGTTCTGTATTTCTCTTAATCTTTAGCAATGATTCATTGCATTAACGTAGTTTTTTTTGGTCATTTTACATATTTATGTAAGTTTTAGGTCATTTTTATGGAAATAAACATAAAAATAAATCTTCATCATTTTAAACTTTTTTCCTATATTAGTTTAGAGGTGTGTCTGAGGCTCCATCTAACATACTTTGGACATGTTGTGAGGAGAGACAAGTCCTTAGAGAGGGACATCATGCTTGGGAGGGTGGAGGGACAGCGCAGGAGAGGAAGGCCCTCTATGAGGTGGATTGATTCAGTGACTGGGATAATTGGGATGGGAGTGTCAGAGACAGTGCGATTGGTACAGGACAGAGCGGAGTTTAGGGATGTTGTACATAGGGTCGCTATGAGTCGCAAGCGACTCGACGGCACATAACAACAACAACAACAACAACAACAGTTTAGAGGTGTAGCAAGGTGTGCATCTCAGTCTACAGTTTTTCACAGAAGCTCAGAAAGAGTTAATGAGCAAAGTATGTTTGTGGATGGCACGACACAGATGATGTGAAAGTCAGAAAAGTTTTGAGGCTCAGGGATGAATGAACAACAGAAGCGGAATAAAAGACAAGATGGCAATGATACATTTTACATTTTGAAACAGCCATTTCATTTGTCTGGGTTTTAAAAAAAAAACAACAGCCATTTCAAACTTTGATTTAAAAATGACTTAGTAGGGCAAGGCTGTCTAACTTTTCTTCCCTTGAACCATGTTGAAACCAGCTCATAAAACTCTGAAGCAAACAGATGGGTGAACAGCAGAGTCCTGGTCTTGAGACCAAGAGGCATGCTGGCTAACTTCTCAGCCCTTTGAACTTGAACCACCCCAACTAATCATGACTGATTTGGTACTCGGAAGGGGCCATTACTGATGGCTATTCTGATTAATGCCGTGTGGCAGTGGCTCCAATTCCCTGTGACTTTCCATCTGGGTAAATAGCTGTCATCATTAGGTAATGGCTGCTTTGCTAGCTATCAAATTACTAAGTAGTTACTACAATCTAGTGCTGATTTAACACGATCTGATTTAATAATTAGTTATGATTTTCCTGTTTCTACTTATAAATTAATAGCAATTTAAAGTATCCTCTTTTCCCTTCCTGTTTCCTCAGTCTTTTTGCTATTTGTGTATCTTTCAGAAACTCACTATATCATTTTAAGAATAAAATAATAGAGTAGTTAATGGCCACTGTAATTTAACTGTCATGACTGCTTTTCACAGTTAGATTATAACCTCTTTTTTGGGTCCTTTTATTTGCATAATTTCAGTGACATAGAAGCCTGGAAGCAATAAGAAATGAAGTTTTATATTAAATCTCTGGAGAAAATTTGGACAGGTTTGTGTGATTGGAAACGCTAATGCCACCCACTAATTGGAATAGGAGGATGATATCAGGCGTAGGGAATCTGTAGGTTCATTTTCCAAAATGTACTGAATCTTCCTAGATCTAAAGAGTTGCAGTTGTTGTTGTTGTTATTATGTGCCATCAAAAGAGTTAGGTTCAGAGTTATTACTTTCATGAGTTTTCTACACTGGGATTACTGACTCACTGAAGAAGTTACCAGATCACTTAGTGACCAAGGAAAATCAAGATTATTGCATCTTGACTGCATCTTAGCAGTATCTCTGAAGGGGAAAATCAAAGACAAGATATTTACAGTGTTGGAGATCCTGGTTCAAGGTAAACCTTTCTATGTGACGTATTAACTGAGACAGAGCAAATTTCATGATATGATGATGATAAATTGTTCAACACCACAAGGTAAAGTTTTGAAGTGAGTCTTCAAAGAATTGATGGATAATGTGATGTGTTCATCAAAACACGTTGTCAGAAAAGGGGTCATTTTATCTTGAAGAGGGTAAATTTCATAAATATATAAAACAAATACATATGTTTTTGAGAAACTCCAGCAACGAATATCTGAGTTTTTAATAACTTCATCTTCCTGTTTCCTACCCAGTCCCACAAAGTTTACTTTTAAAAACATTGTTCTAGAAAATAAGTAATCTTCTCAGAAAATATTCAGCACCAAACAAATAAAGTAATACTGTATGTGTATTCATTCAAGGAGTATACGGTTATTGTTGTTGTTGTTATTGTTGTGTATGTAATGTAGAGTCTGAAACTACCAATATCTGACCCTCCACCGGGTTTTCAGAGGCAGTTAATCGCTTGGGAGGAGATGGCCCATCCTTCTCCCATGGATTGCAAATTACTAAGCATTCAGCAAAGAACTGAAATGTTTACTGTTTTAGTCTACTTGGAGCGAGTTCAGAAGAAAGGCCTGGTTAGCTGCTTTAGAAAGATTACAGGCATTGAAAACCCTAGGGGAGCTCTGGTGGCCTAGTGGCAAGGAGCTGCAACTACAATCCCAGAGGTGCATGGTTTGAATCCACCAGATGCTCTGCCAGGGAAGGAGGGACAATCTCCTCCTG
>NW_006399757.1:7538534-7550151 GCF_000299155.1 Elephantulus edwardii | reverse complement strand
AAAAAAAAAAGTTCTCATAGATTTACAGCAATTAGTCTGTGCTGGAAAGTTTTCTTGAGCAACAAAGGAAGTTCTGTTTTTTCTGGAACCTCACTCAATTAGAATATGTAGGATATTTTCTAAATTCAAAGGGACACATGTCTAGAAGGATATATATCTTTCTAAAGGATTTTAAACATTTTGGTATTCAAAAATTTCATTGCATTTTACAAATATGTTATGATGTCAGAACATAGATAATGAAGGAGTCCACACCACTTCAAGTTTATTTTCATTTATATATGATGAAGAGGGTTTGCAAATTTTTTTAATTTCATATTGTTGTTATGTACCATTGAGTCACCTGTGACTCATAATAACCCTATGTACAATAGCTCTGAACTCTGTCTTATCCTTAGCCCTCATGACTCCATTTATTGTGCCAATCCATCTCATCTGGGGTCTTCCTCTCCTGAACTATCCCTCCACTCTTCTAAGCATGTTTACCTTCTTCAAGGACTGGTCCCTCCTGGCCACATGTTCAAAGTACATAAGACAGAGCTTCAAAATTCTAGCCTCCAAGGAGCAGCCTGATTTCACTCTCTTCAAAACAGATCTGCTTGTTCTCCCAGCAGTCCAGTTCAATGCTCTTCTCCAGTACCATAATCAAAGGCATAAATTCTGTCACACTCAGACATTGTCCAGCTTTCCTATGCCTATCAAGTATTTGCAAAAGCTATAGCCTGAATCAGGCACACCTTGGTCTCTAGGCTGACATCATTGCTCTTTAGCACTTTGTAGATGTCTCTGACAGATTTCTTTAATCCAATTTGTCTTTTGATTTCCTGAATCTTGGTGCCAAAAGTGTCGATTATGGCACCAAGAAAGCTGAAATTGCTGACAACCTCAATCTTTTCTCCATCTATCATAGTGGTGATAGTTGGCCCAGTGGTGAGAATATTTGTCTTGTTATTGAGATTTATGTGGCTGAAAGTAATTTCGTTTTTTATCTTTCCTATTTTATTCTATATTCTGTATTTTGAAAGAAAACAAAAAGATATGTGATAAGAAGAGCAAAGATAACTTTTAGGTATGATTAGTCTATGGTATTTTGCCATGATATGATCTATGTTAGATGTTGGTTTATTTTGTAGATGTTCCTTCCATTCACATTAGTCTGAAAGACTTAAAATCTGTTTCTGTAATATAGGGTTGGGCCTGCCTTACGAAAAGGAGTACAGGGATAGTCAGAATTTTATGAACATTATGCTACTTTTTCAAAACCTTAAAAGAAGGGCAGAAAAGCAGAGAAAGACCAATGATACTGAAAGGATGACCATTTGCACTCTTTCTGCATGATACATTTGACATCCTCCCACAACTAATTAGGTCTTTGTTCATTAGTGTTCAAGGCCTCAAACCTGTTCCTGAGATGGTTCTGAAATTCAGGTGGGATGAACTCAAAGTCATATTTTGGTTCCTGTGGATTCGGTTTAATTTTCCTCAGCTTCAGCTTGAACTTGCATATGAGTAGTTGGTGGTCTGTTCTACAATCAGCTCCTGGCCTTGTTTTCACAGCTAATATTGAACTTCTCCAGCAGTTCTTTGCGCAGATGTAATTGATCTGATTCCTATGCATACCATCAGGTGAAATCAATGTGTATAACCTGCATTTATGTTTCTTATAAAACGTATTTGCAATAAATAAGTCATTGATTGTGCAAAATTCAATCATTCTATCTCCAGCTTCATTTCTGTCACCAAGTCCTTGTTTTCCAACTACTGATTCTTCTTCTCTGTTCCCACCTTTTGCATTCCAGTCACCCATTATTATCAGTGCATCTTGATTGCATGTTCAATCAATGTCTGACTGTAAAAGTTGGTAGAAATCATCTATTTCTTTTTCTTTGGCTCTGGTTCTTGGTGAATATATTTAAATGATAGTGGTATTCACTGGACTTCCTTGTAAGCATATGGATATTATCCTGTCACTCACAATGTTGTACTTCAAGACAGGTCTAGAAATTACTTTTTTAACTATGAAAGCAACCCCATTTTTTCTCGCCTTCAATATGGATTGAGGCTCAATGTCAAGAAGACAAAGATTCTCACCACTGGACCTATTGGCAGCATCAGGATGGATAGTGAAGAGACTGAGATTGTTAACAACTTTAATCTGCTTGGCTCCATGGTCAACACTCTTGGCACCAGCATCCAGGAAATTAAAAGACATATCGTGATGGGAAAGTCTGCTGTTGGGGACCTCTCCAGGATACTGAAGAGCAATGGTGTGTCTCTGGAGACAAGGTACGTCTGATACAGGCTATGGTCTTTGCAATCACTTGTCATGCATCAGAGATTTGGACAATGACTAGGAAGGATAGAAGGAGAATTCATGCCTTTGAGCTGTGGTGCTGGAGAAGAGTATTAAATGTACCATGGACTGCCAAGGAAACAAAGAGATTCATCCTGGACAGGGTTAAAGCAGGCTCCTCTTTGGAGGCAAGGATTCTGGGGCTTCATCTGACATACTTTCGACATGTTGTAAGGAGGGACGGTCCTTGAAGAGGCAAGAATGATGGACGAGACTGTCTCACCCTTGGGAGGGTGGAGGGATGGCGCAGGAGGGGAAGACCCTCTATGAGGTGGATTGATTCAGTGACTGGGATACTCGGGATGGGTGTGTCAGAGGCAGTGCGATTGGCACAGGACAGAGCAGAGTTTAGGGCTGTTGTACATAGGGTCACTATGAGTCGCAAGCAACTCGACAGTACATAACAACAACTGAAAGGATGAGAAAGAGCTAAATCCTCAGCTTCAGCTTCAGAAACTTTTAATTAGAAAACGATTACACAAGAAAAGTAGATAATATTTTGCATTATGAAATGGATTCTGAATGCATTTGCAATTAACTAATAGAAATTTAGGGTGCCCTAGTGGCCTAGTGGTGAAAAGCTGCACTACAACCCCAAAGACACTGAGTTTGAATTCACCAGCTGCTCTGCTGAATGACGGGCAGTCTTCTTCCATGCAATTAACTGCCTCTGAATACCAGCTTGAGGGTCAGCTATGAGTTCTGACTTGACAGCAACAGCAATAGAAAGGTAGGCTGCTTTTTTGATTATTACTTTCCTTACTGTTCTTAGATTCTCTCAGATCAACTCAGACTCATAGCAACTCCATGTACAACGTAACAACACTGTCCATTTATTTACTAATCTCTCATTCATTGTTGTGTTTGAGTCGGTCACTGCAACCAACATGCCAGTCCTTCTCTTTTAAGGTCTTTTTCCTTATTACTGACCCTCTACTTTATGAAACATGATCTTCTTCTCTAGAAACTGGTCCTTCCTGATAGCATATCCAGAGTGTATAAGACAGTCTCATCCATTGTCTTGCCTCTGAGGAGCATTCTGGCTGTACTCCTAGTAATCCATGATAATATTCAATATTTTTCACTAATGTCATAACTCATGTGTCCATCCATTCATCTTGAGTCTTTCTTATTGATTACCCAGTTTTTATATGCATATTAGTGACCAAAAATATCATGTGTTCTGTCTGATTCACCCAGAATACCAGCTTTGATTCAAAACTTTTAAAAAATTACTTTTGTAGCAGATTTTCTCATTACAGCACACCTTTGATTACTTTATCCACTGTTTCCTTGAGCATTGATTATGTATCCAAGCAAAATCATATCCTTGGTATTTTCTCCATTTATCATGATGTTATTTATTTGTGCAGTCATAAGGAGTTTTGTTTTCTTCATAATGAAAACTATAGTACTTGAACTTTATATGTAATTAATTCAAGTCTTCATTTTTCTTTAACAAGGTTTGTTGTCTGCATATTGTTGCTGGTTTTGTCAAGTTCTATTGAGTCAATTACTACTCATTGTGATCCTGTGAACAAACAGAATCTTGCTTTAACTTATAGTACCATCATGATCTCCTTATGCCTCAAGCTCAAGTTGTTAATGATTCTTCCTCCAATCCTAGAATAAATATTGCTATGAGCTGGAAACTGAAGATAGCAATGAGCAAGTGAGTTATTTCAGAAGTGAGTAGCCAGTCCTGCTTCTTAGTAATATTCTACAAGTTTCTCTGAAGCCTGTCGACTATGGGCAAGCCTGCTGGTGTTTAAGTACCAGTGGCATAGCTTCTAGCATCACAGCAAAACAGAAGGAATCAAAACTATGTGCTGCAATGGGAAAATCTGCTGTCAAGTACCTCTTTAAAATGCTAAAGAATAAGGATGTCAGTTTAAAGTCTAAAGCGTGTCTGACCCAAGTCATGGTATCTGTAATTGCTAGATACACATAGGAAAGTTGGGCAATAAGTTAGGCATATCAAGGAGATTGGTGACTTTGAAATGTAATGGTGATAAAGATTATTAAATATACCACGTACTGCAAAAAGAATAAACAAATCTGTCTTGGAGGAATGCAATCAGGATACTCTTTAGAGATGAGGATGGTGAAACTGCTTGACATAAGGAGGTGCTAGTCTTTGGTTAGGTACCATGGTTCAAGAAAAGAAGAAAAGATCATCAATGAAATGGATTGACACAGTGACTGAAACAGTGGTCACAAGTATGGTGGATATCGTGAGGATGAAACAGTATAGGGCACGGTTTCAAATTGTTCATAGAATTGCTACAGATCAAAATTTGCTATGCAACACCTAACAACAGCACAGCAATCACACATATCTTTACCATCTCTGTAACATAGATCCATAGGTCTTTTCTCTCACTCTTTGACTCCTACACCTAGTAAAGCTTTAATATCTAGTGGCCTTTTATCCTTTCAATCCTCATTATTTTAATCTTTCTCTTCTTTCAGTATCTGAAACCTGCCTGTCTAACTCTTCTTCATTTATTTTCTACCATACTTTCTACAAATTCTCTACTATAAACTCATGTCTTCATTCCATATTATTTTCTTTTTAAATACTTTTTGTTTATGTTCTTTTGTCTGAAATTGGTCTTATTAAAATGTTCTTTTAGCAAGTTCCCTCAAAAGTAATTATAACAGGACAAGACTGTCCATGGTTGACATTTTGTACTTTGTTATGAAAGTATTCTATCTTGAAGCAAAGCTAAATTTCTTAATGTTCCAAGCACTTAGATGATGTTTCATATTTTTCATTTTTGTTTCAGTATACAAGGTAGCATAATTTATTTAACAGGTATGGATTTCTACATTTTCTTTAAAATTTAATTTGGAACATGGTCACTCACTCACTTCCTCACTCACTGGAGTTGTTCCTGAAGGATTCTATACATTTTCTTAGATATAGTGGAAACGTCTATGTCTTGAAACATTTGAAAACATTCATTGTTTCTCAAGAACAAAGCAAGTTAGTAAATTTTTACACATTTTATATGTCTAATAAACATGGGATTTAAAAAAATGACTTGTTTTCTGCATTTAACCTATTTTGTCTTACTGTTTTCTAGTCTGCATTTTTCAGATCCTGTTGATCTCACCTGGCTATAATTCTATTTTACAGACGTTCTCCCTTTTCTCTGCAGGCTGAGAACTTTTTATGATAAGTTCAGGTTTAGAAACTGTTATAACCAGATGTTTGAAGGAGCTTTGGTGGCATAATCTATAGTGTGTTACACAGCTAATCCAAAGGCCACTTGTCTCTGGTAGCTCAAATCTACCAGCAGGTTTAAGGAAGAAAAATAGACTCTCTTTTGATTATGATTTACACCCTGAGAAAGCTGACTGAGGGTTTGACTGCCACAATCAGATCAAAACCTTGCCTGATTCTTTGCCATCCTCACAATCACCACTGTGTTTAAGGCCATTGTTGCAGTCATTTTACCAATGTGTTTCATTTCTTTCTCCTTTCCTGACACTTAATTTTCTAAAGATGATTTCTTTTTTCCAAGGTCTAGCCCTTTCTGATAACATGTCTATTCAAGACAGTCTCACCACTATCCATGCCACTAAGAAGCAACCCTGAGTTTACTTTTTCCAAGAGATACTTGCTTGTTCCTTTAGCCATTCATAGTATATTCAATATTCACAACTTCAGAATTCAAATGCATCCATTTTTCTTTGGTTTTCCTTCTTGATTGGGTCAGGCACACCTTACTGATCTTTAAAATTACTTCCATGAACTTTAATGGGGCTTTTGTTGTTGTCAAGTTGAGCAAGACTCATAGTGACCCAAGGAACAAAAGGTCTGAACCATGCTCTGTCCTGCTCTATCCTCACACTTCTTGACACATAAGAGCCTATTGCAGCAGTTATCATGTCATTCTACCTGGTTGAGGGTTTTCCTCTCCTTCACCTCCAGCATCATGTGCTTCTCCAAGGAATAGCCCCCCCTAACCATATGTCCTAAGTGGGTAAGACAGGGTTCTTTGTAGCAGAGTTACTCAATACAATACATCTTTTGATTTATTGACTGTTGTTAGCACTGGTGTTGATTGAGGATTCAAGAAAAAATAAATGACAGTCAAATCCTTTCACTGTTTATCATAATGTTGTTGTTGGTCCAGTTGTGAGGATTTTCTCCTTCTTGATGTTGATGTGTAATATATGTTGAAGGCTATAGTCTTTTTTTTTTTCAGTAAGTAATTCAGATCTTTTTCACTTTCAGCAAGAAAGGCTATATTATCATTGATGAGATTTCCTCAAGTTCTGCTGCCACATTTTTTTCATGTCCAGCTTCTTGAAGTATTTGCTTAGCATACAGATTGAATAGATATAGTAAAAGGATACAACCCTGACACATAATTTTCCTGATTTTAAAATGTGCAGTATACCTTGTTCTGTCCAAACACATGCTTCTTGATCTATGCATAAATGAGCAAAATAAAACATTCTAGAATTTCCATTCTTCTCAATGCTATCTGTAACTGCTTAATAATTTAGAAAACTTTAAATTTTTTTTGTTTTACTTTTTAAAAAATTTGTATTGGTTTGAATACAAATTTTTTACACATTGTATTTCACACATTCATCCATTCCCATTGTGCTTCATATGATCATTCTCATACTTTTTGTTTTCTAAAATTAATCACCTTCATCTATAGCTTACTGTACTCTACGTATTCAGGTGCCTTTGTATAGTTGAGAAAATGCAAGTTAATATTTTTCCAATAGTCTCCATTTTCAGACTAAATCCATATAACATTTCTCATGACAGCTCTTTACCCCTATTTTAAATACAAAGAAATGAAATGGAGGACAAATTTCAAATACAGAAAAAAGTAAGATTAAAAAAAAATTAGGTAACTAGCTCACTCAAATATGGAAGAACAGAAGTGAAGATAAATTGAGTAAACAGCCTACAACAGGCTAATTAGCAACAGAGATAACTTGAACCATGGTTTATAGTCCATGTTCTTAAATGCTCTTTCATGTTGCTTCTCAAAGATATTTTTTTGAAATAAATCAATAAAATATTCTAAGAAAAATTCTCTAAAGTAATGGAAATTCCATTTGTTTTGACATTTCATGTATTTTGTCCAGGCATGACTGATCTTTTTCTTTTATACAAAACTCAAAGCGCTGCTTTTAAGAGGAATGAATGGCCAGGCCACACAGCTCTCTTTGTAACAAGTAATTTTCCCACTTTCTTTTATGAATACCTATCCTTTCTCATATTGAATAGTGCACATTTTAAATAGTAAGGACTCCTATTATAAAATCCTTACTGAATTGATTTTTTTTTTCAAACCGTGAAATTATTTCAATACTTTAGAAGCAGAAAGAATGTTTAGAAGAGGCAATTGTCTTAGAAAATAGAGTTCGAGTATATGAAATACAGCCCAAACTAGTCTGTGACAGAAAGAAATATAAACATGGTGTCACTGAGTGACACTGTCAATGAATGTAAAACTTTAGAGACTTTAGTTTTTGCATAATCTGCAAGTTAATGACTGGCAAGTGATGATAATTCAGCTATTATAGGAAATGGAAACTTATGACCCCAATTATCCATTAAGTAACTACTTATTTGTACTAAGAGTTACTTTATGTTTTGTATTTTGATCATATACTTCTTTTATATGGTGATGCATGTGTCAATTTGGTGAACATCCTACATGAGCAAGGAGCATTGGGTTTTTAAGGGAAAAAACCCCTACACCTCAAACACACCAGCTACCCTACAGTAGGGAGATGAGGTAGTTCCTTTCTTTAAATTAATAACCTTTGAAACCCTGTGGAGGATAACCTAGATGAGAGTGGATTTTTAAAAAATTTTTTTATTATTTTTGTGTGAGTGTACCATCAAATCAAATCTGACTGGTACAGGAGGTGATTGTCCCTCCTTTCCCAGCAGAGCATCTGGTGGATTCGAACCATGCGCCTCTGGGATTGTATAGAGTGAATTTTTTAAAAAATAGAATATAATTCTCTTTCTTCAACCAAGAATCAAAGAAAAAGATAAACTCAAACTCACCCACATAGAATCAGTTTCAACTCACTGAGACCTTCCAATGGTTTTCTAGTTGATTCAGCCCCTTATTATTAAATGTGAGAAATCATTATTCAATGTAGATAAAAATTGGCTACCAAATAAACATATAATTGCTAGTTGTTGTTGTTGATTGCCTTGGAGTCGAGCACGACTCATAGTGACTCTATAAACAAAAGGCCGAGGCCTATCTATAACTTTCTACATTTATCAAAGTTCATAGAGTTCCCAAGAGGCATAATTGCTAGTAGAGTATGATATTTTTTTAAAAAGAACAAAACCCAAGAGATTCTGTTTCAGAGATTATGAATCAAAAGTCCATTTCCTAACAAGTGTATGTGTTTAGAAAAATAGTTTCCTTCCTTTTCAACAAAATGTAAAGTGATTTTTTCACTTCTTTAATTGCTATTGAATTGGATTTAACTCCACTGATTTCCCAGGTTTGTAAATCACGAGAGGAGAAAGCCCATATTTCTCCAGAGAATCTTCTGGTGAATTCATACTACCAGAGATGTGTGATCTTTGGATTGGCAGCACAACTTCCTATTGACTAGGTCACCAAAGTGCTTTTTTATTCTTTTAGTGATCATTACCAGTAAACAATTCTCTTCAAATGCTGCACTGTACATTTATAATATAAAATTGAATAAAGCATGGTTTTTATGCTCAGACTCTCAGTCCACCCAAGGAGTACTCTCAATGCTCTCATGGCAATTGTCAGAACTTCTGAAATCCACAAGGTTTTCAGAAATTGTAATTCACATGGGAGCAGATTATTCATTTTATTTGCCATAGAGTAGGTAGCAAATTCAAATAAGCAGCTTTTGAGTTGATAGCACAACTCCTTAATCACTATGCCACCAGAATTTCTTACTCAAGAAATAAAAGATGTAAATAAGCCATTATAACAAAATAAATACTACAATAAAAGGGTACATAGGTACTAGCAAGATAATAGATGTGTTGTTGTTGTTGTTGTTGTTGTTGTTAGGTGCCATCAAGTCGAGTATGACTCACTGTGAACAGCTGATCAGAACTCTGCCCAATGCTGTGTCATCCTTTTACTCTCTGAGACACTGGAACCTATTGCTTGAAGTCACACTGTGTCAATCCATCTCCTCAGGGTCTTTCTCTTCTTTACTGACCCTTCATATTTCCAAGCATAATCTTCTTTTCCAAAAAAGCTACATGTCCAAAGTATAAAAGATGAATATTCACCACCTTTGCCTCCAAGGAGCATTCTGGCTGTGCTTTTCCCAAGACATATCTGTTTGTTCTTTTAGTAGTTAATTGGATATTCAGTAGTCTTCTTCAGCACCACAACTCAAAGGCATCAATTCTTCTGTTATCTTTATTCATTGTCTAGTTCTCTGATACATAGCAGATGATTAAGAAGACCATGAATCAGGCACATCATCGTCTTCAAACTGACATCATTGCCCTTCAGCATTTTGGAAAGGTTCCTGGCAGCAGACTTGCCCAATACATCTCCTTATTTCTGGTTTGCTGGTACCAGGGATGTTGATTGTGGAACCAAGTAAGAGTAAATCATTGACAGATTAAATTCTTTTTCCATCTATCATAATATTGAACATTGGTCCTTTGATGAGGACCTTTGTTTTCTTGATGATGAGATGTAATCCATACCAAAGGCTGTGGTCCTGGATCTTCTGAAGCAACCATTTCATATCCTCCTCACTTTCACCAAGTAAAATTGTGCCATCTGTATAATGCAGATTGTTAATGAGTCTTCCTCCAGTATTGATGCCACATTTTTCTTTATAGAGTATAGTTTCATGAATTATTTGTTTAACATAGAATATGTATGGCGAAAATATACAACCCAGTTGTACACCCTTTTTATTTTAAACCTTCCAATGTTTCCTTGCCGTATTTGGACAAAACCTTCTTAATCTATATATAGAATTTGTATTCACAATTATGTTTTCTGGGATTCCCATTCTTTTCAATGTTAGGTATAATTTGTTATGATCCACAAAGTCAAATGCCTTTGCATAATCAATAAAATACAAATAGATGCCTTTCTGTTATTCTCTGCTTTTAGCCAGGATCCATCTGACATCAGCAATGATATCCTTGGTGCCACAGTTTCTTATTGTCTTGTCCAGAATGAAGGTTGCACAGTGGAGTGGACCTGGGGGGAGGGATTGCATAACAATGAAAGAGTTTTTCTTTTACTTTTTAAGGAGAAGAGTGAATTGGGGGCAGGGAGGGTATGAGCAGGTAGAAAAGTGCAACAATGAATGACTAAAAAACCCTAAGTCTCTGTAAATTTTCATTAGAATTAATAATAATAATTTTTTTAAAGGCTGCTTGAATTTCTGGTAGTTCCCTGTCAATGTACTGATTTAACCATTTTTTAACTATCTTCAAACAATATTTTGTTTTCAAGACATAGTAATGATATTGTTCAATAATGTCCACATTCTGTTGGATTACCTTTCTTGGGAATAGGGACAAATACAGATTTCTTACAGTCAATTGGCCACGTAGCTATTCTCCAAATCTCTTGGCATAAACTGGTGAGTACATCCAGGGTTTCATTTGTTTGTTGAGACAAGTGAATTGATATGCCATCAATTCCTGTTAATTTTTTATTACTTTTTGCTAATGCCTTCACTGTAGCTTGGACTGAATCAATATCCTTGGTTCCTGTTCATATGGTATTTCCTGAATTTTTCAATGGTACAGAGATTCTGTGTATTCCTGCATTTTTGTTTTGATGTTTCTTAGATCAGTCAAGATTGTGGCCATGACATATTTAAGTATTGCCAAAAGATATATAAGCCCTGCCTATAAATTGAGATGATGTTATATTGGTTTTCTGATACTTCATATTCTTATTATTTATAATCATAGTTTTAGATTTGGATGTTTTGGAACACTTAGACCAATCTAATAGATGTTCTAAATTCTTTTCCAATTAGTGTGTAAAACCATATATTTATTTAATCATTAGATGGGATTCCTCTAAGTAAATTTAAGCTTAATTAT
Organism: Elephantulus edwardii; assembly: GCF_000299155.1. Classification (NCBI taxonomy): domain Eukaryota; kingdom Metazoa; phylum Chordata; class Mammalia; order Macroscelidea; family Macroscelididae; genus Elephantulus; species Elephantulus edwardii. The sequence continues at coordinate 7,538,713 of NW_006399757.1, read as the reverse complement.
TGAAGATCTATATACCAATGTACAACATAACACATTTAGATAACAAAAATGGCAAAGGAGGTTGAGTTTTCAAGTATAGAAATACAAGGGAAAAGGAACAGTTGTAAGTAGACACTGGTGATTGGGACATGGAATGTGAGAACCATGAATGTAGGAAAATTAGATATTGTTAAGGAAGA
>NW_006399757.1:7524103-7535932 GCF_000299155.1 Elephantulus edwardii | reverse complement strand
AGGGTTAAACTGGGTGGCTCCTTGGAGGCAAGGTTTCTGAGGCTCAGTCTAACATAATTTGGACATGTTGTGAGGAGAGACCGATCCTTAGAGAGGGACATCATGCTTAGAAGGGTGGAGGGACGGCGCAGGAGAGGAAGGCCCTCTATGAGGTGGATTGATTTGGTGACTGGGATAATTGTGATGCGAGTGTCTGAGACAGTGCGATTGGCACAGGACAGATCGGAGTTTAGGGCTGTTTTACATAGGGTCGCTATGAGTCGCAAGCGACTCGATGGCACATAACAACAACAAACAACAACGATATACCAATGTGTTTTTAATCATTACTTTATACACACACACACACATCTCCCAATCAGCTTTATCAGCTAGATAGATCTTTTCTAGAGTTTAAGGGAAAACTGTGCTTCTTTTTATTTTCTTCTATTTCCTTTTTAGTAAACCAAATCGCGCGCGTGCGTGTGTGTGTGTGTGTGTGTGTGTGTGTGTGTGTGTACTGTCAAATCAGATCTGACCGGCACAGGAGGAGATTGCCCCTTTTCCAGCAGAACATCTGGTGGAATCAAATCTCATACTTCCGGGATTGCAGTGCAGCTTCTTGCCACTAGGTCACCAGAGCGCCCTTTAAACCAAGTCATTTTTAAATTTAGTCTCCAATTTCTAAAATGGTGCTTTGATAAATAAAAACGTTATTATTTTGAGCAAAGTCAAAAGTATTGTTTATCTAAACTAGGTCTTAATTTTGAATAACTGAGACTTAAATAAAAATAATTTTATCATTCAAAATGTCCCTTCAATTTTGAATTCTTAAGATATAGATTTTATAGGAACATAAAGAGCTATCTCAATTATTTAGACAATTTTTGTTGTATAAATTTATAATTTTTCTGTTCAATGTAAGTATATTTTATCTCTTGAGAAATCAAATGTCTGTGTTCTGGTAGAAATAAGAAATATATATTATTTCATCTAAAAATATTCCTCAAAATCTATATTTTTTTAAGTTACAATATTTTCTTTTTAAAAGATACCATTGATATTAATCTTTGAATTTCAAGAGTGCTTCTTATAGGCAGAGATGATGAGTCTTTGTCTCACATATTTTAGATATTAGCAGAAGCCAGTCCGTGGAAAAATAAATCATGCTTGGAAAAGTAGAATGTCAGTAAAAAACTTCCTCAATAAGATGTACTGACACAATGACTCTAACAATGGATTTAAGCACAGAAGAGATTAGCAGAATGGAGTAGAAACTAATTTTGTAATTAGTACTTCTGTTGTTATTCCAATGAAGATCTGAAATTAGGAAGTCATTGGGTTAAAATGATATTAAAAAATCTAAATGAAATCACAACTGGTTGGAAAGTTTTATTCTCTTAAGTGCAGATTGTGATAGAATTCTTCAGACTTTAACTACTCTAAAGGCTTTGTAGGAAATAGATGCTAAGGACCCTTCCTAAAGATTTTCAAACAAGAGTCAACTGAATTCCATATTTTTGTGTAGAAGAAATTTTTGTATAGAAAGTCCATGAATTCATAAAAAACGTCAGACAGAGGGCAATAATTCTGTGTTAAATGATCTACAACAATTTTGGGAGTTTACTTACCCTAACTTTTCCAATCTCCCATATAACAAACACCTTTTAAGATCTCTATCTCTATTTTCATGTGTTTGTAATACTTTCCAACACCTCTTGAGAGTGAGTGAAACTGCAATATGTTTATAATAATAAAGTAAGCAGCAAAATCTCAAACTCATTTCCATTAAGTTGGAACTGACTCATAGTTGATCCTCCACTTGTTTGCTGATGTTGGAAATAACATGAGAGAACACAATCTATCTTTCTCCCATACAGTACCTGGAGTATTTGAACTGCTTGAGATTCAGATACTTTGGGTTAGCTGCATAGCTGACTACAGAGTATATCTCCAGAGCTCCCTACTTCTAACTATAAATTATGAATGCCAAAATTGATAGAATTTAATTTCCATGATCATGCTATATGAGATGAAATCATACTTATTCTAGAGAGTATCCTAGGTAAAATACATTAGGAGGATCTCATAGCAAGAAGCAAAAATGGCCTTGTGTCGAGAGATAGTAAGAAATCCCTGCTTCTTAGTCAAATAATAGTTATTATTTCTAGTTGAGTCAATTCCAACTCACAACTAATCCATATGTATTGGAGTAGAATTATACTCCATAAGGTTTTCCAATAGATGATAGTTTGGGAAGTAGATTATCAGACCTGTCTTCTGAGGCACATCAAAGTGGTCTCAAATCTCCAAATTTTCTTTCACTTGGGAGTTGAACTGATAAATATCAAGCTTAAATAGACACTCATTAGGCATAGGTTATAGAATGCTGCTCTGCTAATTCAAAGGCCAGACCTCTTTAAGGTTTCAAGTCCACTTTTTGAAAGATGAACAATCTGCTCCTGTGCCATTTATAACCTGAGAAACCTGATGATATGTCAATAATTAGTTGATTTCTGATTTTATAGCAATGAGTGAGAGGAACACTACTTTAGTCCTATGTTGCTGTTGTTAGGTGCCTTCAAGTCTAATACATAGTGACCCTGACAAATCTGAATCATGTCCTAACCTGTGCCATTCTTATCATCTCTGCCACACTTAAGCCCATTGCTGCAGTCACTGTGCCAATCCATCTCATTGACGGTCTTCTCTTTCACTGCCCCTCTCATTTTCTCAAGCGTGATGTTGTTTTTCTTTTTTTAAAAAAAATTATTTTATTAATTTTAATGAGCATTTAAAGATATTTTGGATTTCCATTCATTCATTGTTGCATTTTTCTCCCTGTCCACCCCCTCCCCATTCACTCTTCTCTTTGAAAAGTAAAAGAAAAATTCCTTCATTGGTATACAATCCCACCCCCTGCCCCCGAATAGACTCCACTGTGCAAGCTTCATTCTGGACTCTTGTCATAACCATAATACCCAATCATATATCACTTTTAAGTTGTTCTCTCCCTCATCTCTTTCAATGCAGTCTACATAATTTATCCAATTATTCTCAGTCTTACCCCAACCCTGAGGTCAGTCCTATTCTACAACAGTGGCACTATGCCGTATTTTTCCTTTTGTGACTGAGATATTTCACTCAGCATAATGTACTCCAGGGTCACCCATTTTGAATAATATTGCATGAGTTCCTTGTTTTTCAGTGTCGCATAGTATTTCATTGTGTGAATATACTAAAGCTTCTCTATCCATTCATTAGTTTGTTGATGAGCAATTAGGTTATTTTCAACTCTTTGCTATTGTAAACAAATCCGCAATAAACATGGGTGTGCATATATCTGCCTGGATGACAGTTATGGTTTCTTTAGGGTATATTCCCAGTAGAGGAATTGCTGGGTCAAATGGTATTTCTATTTGCAACTTTTTGAGAAAATGTCATACAGCCTTCCATAGTGGTTGTACCATTTTACACTCCCACCAACAGTGAATAAGGGTTCCAGTTTCTCCACAACATCACCAGCATTTGTTGTTTGCTGTTCTGTTAAATTTTGCTATTCTTACTGGGGTGAGAGATGATATCTCATAGTTGTTTTGAGTTGCATCTCTAAGAGTGATGTCACTTTTCAAGGTGCTTCTCCTTGCAACATGTCCAGAGTGTTAGAGATGAAGCTTTACCATATTTGCCTCCAAGAAGCACTATGGCTGCACTTTCCTCAAGATACATCTATATGTTTTTTTGTATTATGTAGGCTATGTCACATGGGACACTAACTGCTCAGTTGAATGTTGTAGAGGTTAATATTCCCTAGTAAAGATTCCAGGCAAGAAAACGACCTGACTGATTGCAGCCTTGGAAGACTCTAAGCAGAACACTCAGATAAATGATGTTCAGAAGTGATGAAGCATCAATTTTGTGGTAATTTGTTACACAGCAATGGATAACTGATACACAGACAACCTAGATTTCAGACATACTTGAAGGCCAAAAGCTGGGTGGTATAATTTTATCATACGTAAGTGTCCCCATTACATTTTTATTTTAAAGAAATAATTGTCTGCAACTTTTTTCAGAATTTGTTGCAAAATGAAAGTCCATCTTCATGCATAGACAATGAGACTGAGTTGGATTTTAACATCACATTCTTCCCTCAAGCACTTTGTTATCATATAAAGTTTCTGTCTTTTTACTACCAGGCATTTTTATATCTTCCAGTGCAATTGGCTGCTCTAGGGGTTGAGATCATATTTTAAGAGAGAAGAGAGAATGAAAACAAGAAATGAACTTCAGCTGAAGAGATTAACCCTGTATAAAATGTATAAAATTTGCACATAAAGTTAATATTGTTTGAACTGTATCAATTGGCCTATATAAGCAGGAAACAAAAGCACATATTTAGTATGTATATCACTGACATTAAGTCAAAACATGTATTCCCTGTCAACTAAGAACCTTATCTTGAAAAGAATACCATGTCCTCTATATTGGAAACAAATAACTTTTATTAAACAGAGATGTTATAGATTCTATTTTTTTTTAGTGAAAGTGGTATTTGGTATGCACATCTACTTTGAAGGAGGAAATCAGATTTCTCTAAAGCTAGTGATAAATATTCATAGAAATAATCTGGACAGATAAGAAAATAGCTAGTTTTTGCATGTAAGCTTTTATCCCTTGATTTTAGAATGGGTTATTTTAGTAACATGTTGAGAATTTTAAAAATCTTGACCCAAAGTTGAACTAACAAAATATAAAATTGGTAAGTATTGGGATTGAAGACTGTTCCGAATCTTCCTTGTGGTCCAAATACAATATAGACACTCAAAGAAAGCAGCAAGTTCCTAAAAGCCTGATGTTCTATCACTAGTCATTTCCCCTTCCCCACCCAGATCTATCTATCTATCTATCTATCTATCTATCTATCTATCTATCTATCTATCATCAATCTGTCACTGAAGTTCTGTGATGCTATGTTTAAGCCATTCAACTGTTTGACCAAAAGTTTATCAGTTCAAACCTACCAGCTGCTTCTGAGGGAGAAAGATGAGACACTCTGGTGTTTTACTAATTTTTAAAAAAGAAATATTTACAGCCTTGAAAACCTGTTAAGTGTCATCAAGTTGAATACAACTCATGGAGACCTTTTTAACAAATCAGAACTCTTGCTCTGTCTTAAGCCATTCTCATGCTTAAATCCATTGTTGCAAATATTGTGTAAATCCATCTTGTTCAGTGTCTTTCTTCTTTTCACTGACCCTTTCTTTACTTTTCCCAGGATGATGTCTTTTTCCAAGTACTGTCGCCTGCTGACAACATGTCCAAAGTACATGATGTAATATTTACCATCCTTGCTCCTACAGTTCTTGTCTTTTCCTACTGGGGTTGTTGTAAGCCATTACCACCTTGACAGCAGTGGATTTTTGGGGTCTATTTTATATATCTACATGTGAATTTATAGCTATCCATCCATCTATCTCTCTTCACCACTCATCTGTCAGCTTAACACACTGTGGTAGCTTGTATGTTGCTGGAAGATAAGGTACAGGTATTGCAGATGCCAGCAGAGTCACTTATGATGAAGAGGTCTCAGTGGAGTTTCTAGAGTAAGATAAACTAGGGAGCAGGGCTGGCCACTATTCTTAAATACACACATGTGTGCGCGCGCACGCGCGCGCGCACACACACACACTCATACACGTTTATGTGAATATGCATACCTGCTGTTGTTATTCAATGCTATTGAGGTAGCCGCAACTCAAAGTTACCCTGTGAACAACAGAATGAAACATTACCAAATTCTATACTATCCTCACCATTCACTACTGTGCTTTACTCCATTATTGCAATCACTGTTAGTTCATTTCACTGAAGGTCCTCATCCTTATTCCTGATAACAATTATGGTATCTTCCTCCTTGGATTGTTGTTAGGTTCTGGCAAGTCAAGTACGACCCACAGTGAACCTATGAAAAGCAGAAGTGAACCCCGTCCTTTCCTGTGCCAATCTCACACTTCTATCTGATTGGCATAACTACATCAATCCATCTGATTGGTGATCTTCCTCTCTCTTGCTGAACCTCCACCTTTTCAAACATAATGTCTCTCTCCAATGAGTAGCATCTCCTAGCAATATGTCCAATATATGTGGGTTGAAGTTTTATCACCTTAGCCTCCAAGGAGCACTCTGGCTGCACATCTCTAAGACGTAGGTTGACTCTTTTGGCAGCCCATGGGATTCTCAGTACTCTTCTCCAACTCCACAGCTCAAAAGCATCAATTCTTCTGGCATCCTTATTCATTTTCCAGTTCTCAGATGCATAACAAGTGACTTTAAATACCATGGTCTGAATCAGGCATACCTTAGTCCTCAAACTGGCATCATTATACCTCAATAATTTGGTGAGGTCTGTGTTTGCAGACTTAAGTCTGACTCTCAAATTAAGACGATGGCTTACACTCTTCTAATGAAATGCCCAGAGTGAAATGAAGTCTTACCACAGTAGCCTCCAAACAGCATCCTGGGCGCACCTCTTTCAAGACAGATTTATATTCTTTTTGGAATGCTATGGTATCATCATAGGCTTGTCCAAGACCCCAATTCAAAGGTATTAATTCTTCCTTCTTGTTGTGACTGTAGAGTCAAAATCAACCCATAGCTGAACCTCCAGCAGTTTTTCAGAGGTGGTAATTTCTCAAGAGGAGATTGTCCATCCTCGTACAGAGCAGCTGGTGGATTGGAACTGTGTGCCTTCAGGATTGCAGTGCAGATTCCTGCCACTAGGCCATCAGTGCTGTATTCCCTAACTCATTGTTCAACTTTTAGATGAATAAGAATTGATCAAAAATACCATGTCTTAAGTCATGGGCACATTAGTCCTCAAAATGATATCCTTAATGCCTACCTCTTTTAAAAAGATCCTGGTGGTGGAGTGGATTGAGAGTTGTGCTGCCACCTCAAAGGTGGATGATTCAAATCCACCAGCTTCCTTCTGGAAAAAGATGAGCAATCTGCCTCTATGTGATTTGCAAGGGTCAGCTATTAGTCATTTCTGATTTGACTGTTTTCATTGAGTTTGAGTTTTGACAGCAGAGTTGCCAAATGCCACACATCTTTTCGATTTCTTGACTGCTATCATGGTGGGTCAGAAAGCTGGACAATAACAGAAGAAGAATTGATGTTTTTGAGTTGTGGTGCTAGAGAAGAGCATTGAAAATACCATGGACAGCCAAGAAAACAAATAGGTCTGTTTTTGAGGAAGGTGAAACCAACTTTCTCTTTGGAAGCTAGGCTTTTGAAGCTCAGTTTCAAATACTTTAGGCACATGGCCAGGAGGGACTGGTCCTTGAAGGAAATAATGCTTGGAAGGTTGAAGGAACAGCTCAGGATAGGAAGACTCTGGGTGAAATGGATTGATACAGTAACTAAGAGAATGGGGGTAGGTGTGTTGGAGTCAGTGAGACTGGTTTAGGGCAGGAGGGAACTGTACATAGGTTTGCTATGAGTCACAGGTGACTCGAGGGCACATAACATAGCGGTCTGCGGGGTTGGGGTCGTGGCCATGGATGGGGCCGTGGGAGGGGCCGCGGAGCTCGAGGAGGCAAAGCTGAGGACAAGGAGTGGCTCCCCGTCACCAAACTGGGCCACCTGGTGAAAGATATGAAGATTAAATCATTGGAGGAGATTTATCTCTTCTCCCTGCCCATCAAGGAATCTGAGATCATTGACTTCTTCCTGGGCGTGTCCCTCAAGGAGGAAGTGTTGAAAATCATGCCAGTGCGGAAGCAGACACGTGCTGGCCAGCGGACCAGGTTCAAGGCCTTTGTTGCCATCGGAGACTATAACGGCCATGTTGGCTTGGGCATCAAGTGCTCCAAGGAGGTGGCTACTGCTATCCGTGGGGCCATCATTCTAGCCAAGCTCTCCATTGTCCCTGTGCGGCGTGGCTACTGGGGGAACAAGATTGGCAAGCCTCACACCGTTCCCTGCAAGGTGACTGGGCGCTGTGGCTCTGTGTTGGTGCGTCTGATCCCTGCACCCCGAGGCACTGGAATCGTCTCGACCTCTGTGCCTAAAAAGCTGTTGATGATGGCTGGAATTGATGAATGTTACACCTCAGCCAGGGGCTGCACAGCTACCCTGGGCAACTTTGCTAAGGCCACCTTTGGTGCCATCTCAAAGACCTACAGCTATCTGACCCCAGATCTCTGGAAAGAGACAGTGTTCACGAAGTCTCCCTACCAGGAATTCACAGATCATCTTGTAAAGACTCACACCAGAGTCTCCGTGCAGAGGACTCAGGCTCCAGCTGTGGCCACCACCTAGTGGATTTTCTATAACAAATAAAGTGAATTATGTTCTAAAAAAAATAATAACAACATTACCATAGATGTTGACTGTGGATCCAAGTAAAAATGAAATCCTTGATAACTTTAATCTTTCCACATTTGTCATGATATTGCCATTGATCCAATTTTCATATTTTACTTCTTTCAGGGTGAAGCATAATCCAAGCATAGTTGTGTCATCTGCATATCACAGGTTGTTAATGAATCTTCTAACAATCCTATTTACCTCATAGTCTTCTCAATTTTTTTTTTTTTAATTTTCTGTCTAAACAGATTCACTAGACAGGAGTGCCATCCACTTCCTAAATAACATGCCTCTGGAAACTGAATGAACTTTGATAAATGTTAATAGTTGTAGAGGGGCTTCAGGCCTTTTGTTCATAGGGTTGTTATGAGTTGTGCTCAACTCTGATGCACACCTTTCCCAACATAAAACTCTGTGTGGTTTGGGAGTTTGGCTTTTGTGTTTGACTTTTGTTTTGGTTTTTTTCCCTCCCTCCCATATACAAATCCTGTATGAGCACAAATATACAATTATGCTATCATACTTTATAATGTTATCTGTAATTGATTAGAATGGAAACCATTTATATATAGTTTGAAAAACTTCTATGAAGTGTGCATGTCATTTGTTGTTTGGGGTATTTTATGTCATTAAAAAATAATTTTATTTGTAACACATGCTGTCCAATACTTAGTTCCCCATGCTCTAAATCTTATACCTATCTGCTTCAGTAATTTCTATTAAATTTCAGGCTACTACATCAATGTCACAATTCCAGTCCAACCCTGAAAGAGAGAAAGAAGCAGCTTCTAGGAAAAGGATCTGAAGTTAAATAAATTCTTAATAACTATTTAAGTAAACTTAAATAGTTTTCCATAAGTGCTATGTTGAGCATCTCTAGTCTCCCAACAATGGATAAGATCAAGAGCAGGTACTTTCTTGATCAAAGAATCACTGCATGTGGCAAGGTGGTGGTCCTGCTTTTGGCAACTTGCCTACTCTCTTCTCCTGCGCCTTATCCAGGGAGATATTGAGACTATAGTGGGAGGAGGGACGAGGAGCACAACTGAGACTCAGAGAAAAATACAGGTGCCATGTCAAGCCTTGCAACTTCTTTGTGTATACATAAAAAGTGATTTTTTTCTTTCTAAGTTTCTATGCTTTAGATTAGCATAACCTGCCCAAAACCCTTTGTATAACTATTATTAATAATTTTTTTAAATTTTGTTTCTTTTCTAGAAGTGACAGCTTGAAGTCCACAGCTTGGTGAAAGGAGCTGAACTTCATATGCTACAAACACTTATTTTCTTGAAATTACTCATTTAACTTGGCCAAACAGGTTTGGGGTAGCAATTGCTGCAGTCCCTTCTCTTTAATATAATAGCTACATTTTCTCACTCCACTTTGAACAGTGAGTTTCCTTTTCATTTTTGGTGAAGGAACAGTGGTTATAATTTCAAATGAAGTAATACAGTCACACTTTTGATGATGCTTAGCAGAATCCTTTTAAAAAATAAATGGTGGCTTTGAAAGCTTACTACTTCTTCATCAACCCCAGGGTACTCAACGTGAAAAAGGTTCTTTGCAATACTGCTACCTCTTGAGGATACTGATTTCTGTATTTTGGTTTATTGTGAAAATGAGCAAAAGGTATTTACCCAGGCTACTCATTTCAGAAATGCTAGAAGATAAACACGGGTTATACCTTTATGTGTAGGCATTTTTTTTTTAAGGATGGATGAAGAAAATCCAATAAAAGGGGGATCTGGACAGAAATAAAGGTTACTGCTCATCTTCTAATAGATGTGGTGAAGTTATTACCATTATAGAAAGTAATTAAGCCAGAGGAGGAAAATCCATTCCCAGTATGAATTATATAGTTGTCCTTTGTTTTACAGACTATGCATCAAGGGTGTTTTTCTATGGAGGATAAAAATAGCTTGAACACAGGCAATTCCTCTTTCCATATTATCAACTAAATTGGAATTCTTTTAACTGTGCCATCAAATTGTCTCATCTGTCACTTAAATCTTATCACTTAAATATTTCCAAGCTGGTGATAAGAAACTGTGACTTAGTATTCCAATTAGGGGAAAAATATGATGAAGAGGGGAGAAAATACACTATTTTAATTTAGTCTCTGATCAATATAGCACTAGATAACAACAGAGAGGGTTGTTTCCTCTTAAAAGAAAGAATATCTATCTAGATTGATTTTCATTCAGTCCAATTATGTACCTGACAGGTTTATCAACATAACACAGCATTTATACTGTAAATTTAGAGAAATTTAGGATCAAATCATGACTTCCTAACTTCCTAGTGGTTGAACTGTGGTTAATTTGCTTTGTCTCTTTAATTAATTCCCAATTGTGAATGGACAAAAACGGTGGAAATACATAGCTTGGTGTATGAGCGAAATGAAGTAAGTTAAGGACACAGCCTGCCGATGTGTCAGGGTCTATAAAGTGCTATATCTTTCTGTTGTGTTATCTGTCATTGAGAATGAGTATTGTGATCCTACGAACAAACAAACAAATCTTAACCTTGTCCTAATCTATTATATATTTATAATCTCTGACACATTTGAGTCCATTGCTGCAGTTGCTGTGTCAATACATCTTGTTTAAGGTCTTCCTCTCTTACTCTGACTTCTCGCCACCTTTCCAAATATGACATCCCTCTCCAAGGAATAGCCTCTCTTAGCAATGTGTTCAAAGTATGTAAGATGAAGCCTTGTCAAATTTTGTCTCCAAAAGAACATTCTAGCTGTACTTGAAGATAGTTCTTTTGGCAGTCCATATTATATTCAGTAATCTTCGTCAACACCACAGCTTAAATGCACCATCTCTTCTTCTGTCATCAGTATTCATTATCCAGCTTTTAGATGCATAGCGAATGACTGAAAAGACCATGACCCGAACAAGCACACCTAATTACTCAAACTAACAACTTTGTCCAAGCATGTTTCTTAATCTCCTGACTGTTGATTATGGATCTAAGTAAGATGAAATGGCTCAAAACTTGAATCTTTTCTCTATCATTGTGTTTTTTATTGGCCCAGTGGTGAAAATTTTTGTCTTCTTGATGTTGAGAAGCAAAGCATATTGAAAATTGTAGCCTCTGATTTTCTGCAGCAAGCACTTCAAGTCCTCCTCACTTTCGGCAAACAAGGCTGTATCATCTGCACGATGCAGGTGGTTAAGTCTTCCTCCAATCCTGATGCCACATTCCTCTTTATAGAGCCTAGCTTCTTAAATTAATTGCTCAGTGTAGAGATTGAATAAGTAGAGAGAGAGAGAATACAAACTTGACAGACACCTTTCCCGATTTTAATAAATTCAATGACTGTTCCCCTGCTCTGTTCAAACAACTGCTTCTTATACAGGTATAGATTTTGTATGTTGTTGTTGTTATGTGCTGTCGAGTCGTTTGCGACTCATAGGACCCTATGCACAACAGCCCTAAACCCTGCTCTATCCTGCACCAACCGCACTG
>NW_006399757.1:7517351-7522598 GCF_000299155.1 Elephantulus edwardii | reverse complement strand
TGAATACCACTATCATTCAGATATATGCACCAACAACCATTTTGTATAGCATAATTAAATTATCTGGAATTGTAATAATTTCAATAGTATTAAAATAGAATAAAATAAAATAAATAAAAAAACACAACCGAAATAACCCTATATCTGTGTTATGGAGATGGCACAACCTCGCTTGCTGAAAGTAAGAGGACTTGAAGTACTAGTTGCAGAAGATCGAGGAATGTAACCTTTGATATGGATTGTAACTCTATGTCAAAGAAACAAAGATTCTTATCACTGGACCAATAGGTAGTATCATGATAGATGGAGAGGAGACTGAAACTGTCACAGCTTCATCATGCTTGGATCCACAATTAACACCCTTGGTACAAGCAGTCAAGAAATAAGGAGGCACATTGCACTGGGAAAATCTGTAGTTAGAGACGTCTCCAAGGGAGAGTAATCATGTCAGTTTGAGGACTAAGACATGTCTGATTCATGTCAAAAGTCTTTTCGATTACTCACTGTGCATCTGAGAGCTGGACAGTGAATAAAGATGACTGAAAAAGAATTAATGACTTGAGCTGTCATGTTGGAGACGCGCCCCGAACAGTCAAGAGAACAAATGGATATGTCTTGGAGAGGGTGTAGCTAGTGTACTCTAGGGAGGCAAGGATGCTGAGGCTTCATTTCACTTCTTTGAGTATGTGGTTAGAAGGGGCTAATCCTTGGAGAAGGACATGATGCTGGAAAGGGTAGAGTATCGGGGAAAGAAAGGAAGATCCTTAACCAGGTGGGTTTATGCAGTGACTGCTGCATGGGCTTTTGTGTGTCAGGAAGTGTGAGGATGGCCCAGGATAGAACAGGGTTGAGATATTTTGTTCATGGGGTCACTGTGAGTCAAACTCAACTCGACGACACCTAACAACAACAACGTACTGCTGGAGAAAACAATTTATGATGTCAGTAGTTTAGAAATAGGAATTCCTAGGTCATACAAATTAGTTGCTCTATTGGATAAAATAGTCAACCTCCTCCAATGCAATTACAGCCTCTGAAAGCTACTGGTCGGTCCGCTTCCAGTCATTTTCTTCCTGAAAGCAGTGGCTTCTTGTTGTTGTTGCTGTGATGGCATAAACGATTACATGCTTACCTATCTACTAGCAAAAAAAGTGGTCATGCTAACTCTCATGGTTGCTGTGATGCTAAACACTGTGAGACTGATGTGTCAAATGTGATAATGGTTACTTATGGTTGACAGTGTTTGTTGAAGCTTCTCAATTAAAACTAGCTAGGAAGCAGAAGTGACATCCACTTATGAAATAGCTTGCTTCCAGAAACTCAATGAATGTGGAGAAACAATGGAAGTTATCCAAGTGTTCAGGTCTTTTGTTCATAGGGTCACTATGAGCTGTCTACAACTAGACAGCACTTAACAACAATAACATAGAGAGAGCTCTGTTGGCCTACTGGATAGAAAGTTATGCTACCAAGACAAAAGTGGGTGATTTTAATCTGTGGCCTTCAGGCTTGGTTTTAATAGTTTTTGGTCAAACATTCTTCTAAGTGGTATAGCACTGGTCTGTCAATTTGCTGTATAGAAGTAACTCATGGTTGCTGAGATGCTAAACACTGTGAGGCTGATGTGTCAAATGTGATAATGAATGCCCATGATGGACAGTGTTTGGTGATGTTCCCTGATTAAAACAAACTCGAAAGCAGGAGTGGCATCCACTTCCGAAATAGCTTACCTCCAGAAACTCTATGAATGTGGAGAAACAATGAAAGTTATACAAGTGTTCAAGTCTTTTGTTCATAGGGTTGCTATGAGTTGTCTATAGCTCGACGGCTCTAAACAACAACAATGTTAGCTCACTCAAAGGTACCTTGCGATGAAAGATCTGGTGGTATATATCTGAAAGATGACAACCTTAGAAATATTACCAAATACATTTAAACTTTGTACAGATGAGGGCACCATGAGCCCACTGAGCCGCCACAAACAACAAAGAAAATGTTTTCTTTGAATCAAGTAGATATTTTAAACTAGAATTTTTCTTAATTAAAGAAAAAATCATGGGACAGTGGTGGTTTAGGGGTAGAATTATCACCTTCTATTTCAGATACCTGAGTTTCTTTATCCACCAATTAACATTAAGCACCACCACTTGTCTACCCGTGGGCATAATAAGAGAGAGAGGTCTAGCAATCTGCTTCCCCCCAAAATAAGCCAATGACAACTATAAGGATTTTAAAATTTGGAACAGGTGTTGCTAAGAGTACAAACTAGGAACCATGGCATGAAGTTTGAGTGTCAGTTTCCAAAGGATTTTATCAAGCACTTCTCTTATCACTGACTCTTTATAAGAATGAAGGCATCCTCTGCATGTAGAAACATTTCTTTCAAAGACAATAATTTATAAATATGCTGAATAAAACATTCTAAACACTAGTCTAATGAAACTGAGCAGTTAATCTTCTCTACCCAGATTTTTAAAATCCTACTAATTTTCTTTTCTCAAGATCAGAATCTTAATATTGATTCAAGGCATTTCTATCTTACAGTGATTCAATTTATTTAATAGCATTTGTTGGGAAATCTTGCAAAAAGGTTTTTGGTAAGCCTTCCAGGTTGTTTTAATTTCCCCCTTCCCATTATCTGCTTATTTATTCATTTTTACAGGCTCCTTTTTGCAGAAAGAAATTTTGGCAAGAAGAATGATTAAAATATATTTTGTTAATTTGAAATTATTGGTTTTACTTAATTAAAATTTGTAACAATTCTAGAAATTGAAAACAAGCACTTAGGATGAATTTCTTCTTAGTGTCTCTGTTTCTTAAACTGTCTATAAGAAAAATACCACCAAGGTGTAGTTTAAAGAATATTGTTATGTAATGGAGGAAAAAGTTCAAGCTGCTTTGAAGGAAATAGTGAAAAATAAGGCCCCAGGAACAGATGGTATACCAATTGACATATTTCAGCTAACAGATGCTGCCCTGGGTGTACTCACCAAATTGTGCCAAGAAATCTGGAGAACAACCACTTGGCCCACTGACTGGAAGAGATCTATACTTGTTCCCATCCCAAAGAAGGGTGACCCAACAGAATGTGGAAACTATAGAACAATCTCATTAATTTCACATGCAAGCAAGACTCTACTGAAGATTATCCAAAAACAACTAGAACAGTACATCAGCAGAGAACTGCCAGAAGTCCAGGCTGGGTTTAGAAGGGGTCGTGGTACTGGGGATATTGTGGCTAATGTTAGATGGATTTTAACTGAAAGCAGAGAATACCAGAGGAATGTATATCTGTGTTTCATTGACTATGCAAAGGCATTAGAATGTGTGGAGCATTACAAACTGTGGCTGACTCTGAGAAGAATGGGAATCCCAGAACATTTAATCATGCTAATGGGAAACCTATACTGGACCAAGAGGCAGTCGTCATTACAGAGCAAGGAAACACTGCATGGTTCAAAATTGGGAAGGGTGTATGCCAGGGATGCATCCTATCTCCATACGTTTTCAACCTGTATGCAGAACAGATTGTCCAGGAGGCTGGGCCCTATGAGGAGAAATGGGTTAAGATTGGTGGAAGATCTAGCAACAATCTGTGATATGTAGATGACACAACCCTGGTTACTGAAACTGAGGAGGACCTGAAGTGCTTGCTGCAGAGGGTCAAGGCCTGCAGCCTCCAATATGGATTGACGCTCAATGTCATAAGACAAAGATTCTCACCACTAGGCCAATTGGAAGCATCAGGATGGATGGTGAAGATATTGTGATTGTTCACAGCTTTAGTTTGCTTGGCTCCACAGTCAACACTCCTGGCACCAGTAGCCAGGAAATTAAAAGATGTTTTACATGGGAAAGTCTGCTGTTAGGGAACTCTCCAAAGTACTGAAGAGCAATGGTGTCTCTTTGGAGATTAAAGTGTGTCTGATACAGGCCATGGTCTTTACAATCACTTTTATGCATCAGAGAGTTGGACAATGACTAAGGATGATAGAAGGAGAATTGATGCCTTTGAGCTATGGTGCTGGAGATGAGTATTGAGGGTACCATGGACTGCTAGGAAAATGAACAGGTTCATCCTGGAAAGGGTCAAACTGGGTGGCTCCTTGGAGGTAAGGATTCTGAGGCTCCATCTAACATACTTTGGACATGTTGTAAGGAGGGATAGTCCTTGGAGAGGGACATCATGCTTGGTAGGGTGGGGTGACATCACCGGAGGAGAAGGCCTTCTGTGAGGTGGATTGCTGGGTTAATCAGGATGAGTGTATCGGAGACAGTGTGATTGGCACAGGACAGAGCAGAATTTAGGGCTGTTGTACGTAGGATCGCTATGAGTCACAAGGAACTCGATGGCACATACCAACAATAACAACTACATCATCAAGTTGGAGCCAACGCACAACCGATCCTCTGGTGTCCTTTCAGAGGCTGTAAACTATGAGGAAGATGGTTGTTCTTCTTTCTCCCTTGGAACTCCTGGTGGATTTGAACTGAACTCCTTTGGATTGACAGCACACCTTCTTACCCACTAAGCAATAGAACACAGCATTTTGTAAACTGACAGTATAGAAGCTAGGAGCCTCAATTTAATGTCTTAGAAGGCCTTTACTCTGCCGTAGGAGAAATCCAGTCTATATTTCTTCAGGTTTGAACAACGACAGGTGTTTCTTGTTATTCTTTGGTTTATGGGGACACCTTCATTTAACTCTTCTCTGTGTGTCTAGGTCTATTTTCTTGTGTTTTAAGATACGAATAAGAGATAAAACGGGCAACATCACAACAGCACCAACAAAAATAAAATGGCTAATATTGGATTATTATGAAACATTGTACTCAAAAAAATATGAAAACTTAAAGGAAATGGACAAATACTTAGAAATACACAAACTACCTAAAATGACCTCAACCTAAATTGAACACCCGAACAGACCCATTACAAAAGAAAAAATTGAAAAGGTAATAAAACAACTTCCAGCAAAAAAAAGTCCCGGACCAGACGGTTTTACAAGTGAATTTTATCAAACATTCACCAAAGAACTGTTACCAATCCTATATAAGCTATTTCAGAAAATAGAAAAAGATGGGATTCCCCCAGACTCATTCTATGAAGCAAACATATCATTGATACCAAAACCAGGTAAAGCTACCACTAAAATAGAAAACTATAGGCCAATATCTCTCATGAACATAGATGCAAAAATCCTGAATAAAATCCTGGCCAATAGAATCCAACGATACATAAAAAAA
>NW_006399757.1:7511965-7513513 GCF_000299155.1 Elephantulus edwardii | reverse complement strand
AAAAAAAGATACTGAGAAGGCACTAGACTCTCCCAACTCACTGTTAGACAATGAATAGGATGATGGAGTAGTTTTGATGTTTGTGAAAAATCCTTCTATCATTGGCTACTAAAAGAAATAAGCCAGAATGTTCCTTAGAAGCAAAAATGATGAGATTATCAGATAAGAGATAGTACCTGAAGAAAGACATACTGCTTGGTAAATTGGGGGGGAGGAATTGGGGGAGGAAATCTCTCCACATGATGGCTTTAATCAGTGGCTGCGACAGACAACAGGTTTAAGGACAGCTGGAATTGTGAGACTGGTTCAGGATCAGCAGGGGTTTCATGCTGCTATTCTTAGAGTTGCTATGACTTGAATCTGCCTCTATAGCACCTAACAACAGTAAGGAGCTTTAAAGGTTATTTAATGGACATGTAGTGTTGGATTTCAATTTTATATATCAGTGAGGTAAATGCTTGAAAATAGCTAACACTTCAAAAACCGTTTGTGACCTTGCAGTTCAAAATTAATTCTAGTCATGTCACCTGTCTTAAAATGCTCTCAAGTTTCTCCAATACTACAGTCTATTTTTCTTAGTATTACATTTTATCATCTGGATCTGGGCTCTCTATTCTTATTTACTCTCATTTCCTACCTTGCTACTCTTATCCCAGATGTACTGAAATTCTTGTAATTCTTAGACATCTCTTAATACATTTTCACATGACATTTTTCTCCCCTTTGTTCATATCCTACGAACATTACTATGAATTTCATTGTGAACCTTTTTCTTAGACTAGTTTCCCTCTGACTCTTAAGCCTTAGTATGGTGTCCTTCTTACCTTTTTATTTCTTAAAAAAACTGCCATAGAACTTTCCTATTTCATTTTATGGGTTTGCCTATCTATTTCTCTAAACTTTAATATCTTTGAAGGAAAATATAGTAAACCCATCTGGTTAGGTATATGAATACACCCCTACTGTTTCTGAGTTGATTATGGTTTATATTTACCCTCCACTGGGAATCTGAGGTTGACAATTTTTGTAGGAGGAGACTCCCCATCTTTCTCCCATAAAATGGCTAGTGGATTTGAACTGTAGACCATTCAGTTGGCACCATAACATACAATGCTCTATACCACCAGAGTTCCTTATATTCTCTGTCCTTATTGTTGGAATAGAGTATATGGAATAGTCCCTAAGTATATTCACTGACTCAATAATGGTACAACCACTCTGGAAGGCAGGGTGATACTTCCTCAAAAAGCTGAGCATAGAAATTCCATATGATCCATCTATTCCACGACTCTGAATATACTCTGAAAAAATGAGGACAGAGGCACAAAACAAATACTTGTACAGCAATGTTCATAGCAGCATTATTCACCATCGCAAGAACATAGAAACAGCCCATATGTCCAACCACAAATGAATGGATGGAGAAATTGTGGTAAATTCACACAATGGAATACTACATGGCTAGCAGGAGCAATGATTTTGTAAATTATTACCTAACTTGGGAGGGACTGGAGAGCATTACGCTAAGTGAACTAACTCAGTCCCACA
>NW_006399757.1:7509549-7511865 GCF_000299155.1 Elephantulus edwardii | reverse complement strand
TAAGAAAGTTTGGTAATACTGAAGTCATGCTGCTGAATGTCAAAGGGTCTACCTGCGAAGTTAACCTGAGAAGTTGTCTTGACTAAGGAATTTTTTCTTATTTTTCAACTTGAGGTATAACCTGTTATTTTCCATAATAAATCCTGTAGCCTTGAGTATTGTCTATGAGTTCTTTGTGACCAATGTGACCAATTACTAGACCCAATAGTAAAACAGTAAGAGCCCTGGAGGGGTTGTTTGCTATTCCAATTGATAGAAGTAGACGTAAGAGTATGGGAGGGTATGTGTGACCTCATGAGAATTGATAATGTAACTATATTGTGGCTGGAGATTTTATTTCCCTCCACTTGTGGAATTAGTGGAGATCAGACACATATTTCCTCACAATGCCTATACTCTTTGTAATGTTAGAACTGGCTTAATTTTGTTTTTCCTTATGACTATATTTTTAATATTTTCCATGTAGAGTTAAAAAAAAGGAAATGACACAAAATAAATTTAATGATAGCTTCAAAAAAATTCATCTGTCCATCTCATCTCACCAATACCTATTATGTCAATATTTATGTGTTCCATTTCTTTTTTAACAATATTTAATTTTCCTACATTCATAGTTCTCACATTCCGTGTTCCAATCACTAGTGTCAACTTACAATTGTTCGTCTTCCTGTTCCATACTTGAAAACTCAGCCTCAGTTGCCCTATCTGTTAGTCTAAGTGTGTTCTCTTGTACATAGGGTTTTCAAAGGCCTGCTAATTTCAGAAGTTGATGGCCAATCCTTCTTCCTAGTCTGTCTTAATCTGAATGCTCATATTTAGAAAAGTATCTTACAGACAAACATTTTACAGAGAAGAGCAGATGAAAGATATTTCTCCACTTGTAAAGTTAACCAATAGATTCAGTGTTGTCCTCACCCTTGACACAAATGTCTTGACCTGCCCATTTCCCTTCTCCCACCATCCACGGATATCCTCTTCCATTCCCACCCACTCCCTTCAACACCTATCTCCCATTGTCCAGCCTTTGATCTGATAGCTTATATCTCAAGCTTTATGGCCTTCTGTGATTCCAAATGCTTCAAGCTGCTGACAATTTCTTATGCTGTTTGCAGTATCTCTTGAGTTTAGGGGTAATGCTTTCCAAGCAAGGGTGATGTGTCCTATAGATCTAATATCTAGTGTTGTTTTCCTGGCCTGAGGGCCCCAACAATTTCAGACTGATTCGTGGGATTCTGGGTAGTGTTTACCTGTTGGCTGGTGGGAATTGGTGAGATGAGATGGACTGGCAAGGGGTATTTTGAATACAATGATCATATGATCTATGATGCCAGAGATGAAAAGGTGTGGAAAAAATGGGGTGACATTTCTAGTAAAAAAAAGTAATTTCTAGATGTGCCTTGAAATACAATATTGTGAGCAACAGGGTACTATCCATATGCATACACGGAAGTCTAGTGAATACCACTATCATTCAGATATATGCACCAACAAGAGCCAAAGAAGAGAAAATAGAATATTTCTACCAACTTTACAGTCAGAGATCTGTTGAACATCCAATCAAGATACATTAATAATAATGGGTAACTAGAATGTAAAAGTTGGTAACAGAGAAGAATAATCAGTACTCAGAAAACATGAACTTGATGACAGAAATGAAGCTGGAGATAGAATGATTGTATTTTGCACAAACAACAATTTATTCATTTCAAATACATTTTATAAGTAACAAATGCAGATTATACACATGGATTTAACTGATGGTATGCATAGGAATCAGATTGATTAAAACTGTGGAAAAAACTGCTGGAGAAGCGCAATATCAGCTGTGAAAATTAAGCCAGATACTGATTGTGGAACAGACCATCAACTACTTATATGCAAGTTCAAGCTGAAGCTGGGAAAAATTAAATTAAATCTGCGAGAACCAAAATATGACCTTGAGTCTATCCTAGCTGAATTGCAAGACCATCTCAAGAACAGGTTTGAGACCTTGAGCACCAATTAGTGAATACCAGATGAGTTGCAGTAGGATATCAAGATTATCATCCAGGAAGAATGAAAAAGATTGTTACAAAGACAGAGGAGGAAGAAAAGACGAACACAGATCTCAGCAGAGACTCTAAATATCGCACTGGGGCGCTGGGAAGCTAAAACAGAGGGAAGAAATCAAGCTGAAAGTGCAGGAAGACAAAAAAGTACTATGATGATATGTGTAAGGAGCTGGAGTCAGAAAATCAAAACTCACTAAGCATTTCTTAAGTTCAAGGAACTGAAGAACAAGTTCAAACCTAGAGTTGCAAAAGTTAAGAATGATTT
>NW_006399757.1:7507668-7509449 GCF_000299155.1 Elephantulus edwardii | reverse complement strand
TTTTTTTTTAAAAAATATTTTCTGTGTTTAGGGTAATTTGCTATCAACTGTGCCAGAGTTGGTCTTTTTCATAAGGTTTACTTAAGTATAGTTGCTGCTCATACACACACACACACACACACACACACACACACACAGACAAAAGAGAGAGAGAAAGAGAGAGTGAGTATCAGATTTTACCCCCATTACGCAGATAAGACACATCACTAGCTTCACTTACCTTCTTGTTCTTGTTGCTAGTGTTTGGTGCCCTCAAGTTGCCCATGACTCATAATGACCCTGTGAACAACAGATGTAGACTCTGTCCTACCCCACACTATCCTCAGAACATCTGATCTGCTCAAGCTCTTCGGGACAGTCACGGTGTCACTTCACCTTGCTGAGGGTTATCCTCACTTTCTCTGACCTTTTCCAGTAGGATATCCTTTTCCAAGGACTACTCCTTAATAAAAATGTCAAAGTGTTTAAAACTATATTTTGAATTAGATATATATTTTTATTTCTTTCCTTCGAAATCCCCCCCCCTTCCTGCTCATAATACTTAGAACACATTTTGTTTATCCCTGGATAGTAATTTCTCATCATTTTCATGTTTAGAAAACATATATGAGTGCTTTTTAATATGCCATGAGGATTGAATCTTCCAATTATCAGTGAGTGCTTTGACAGTACATATCATATCCTAAGAGTCTAATGTATTTCAGTATCTATTTCTACTTAAAAGCTCCATTGAGGCTCATAATATGTATATGTTCTCTCTACATGTGTATTTCTCCTACAAATACATGTATCTATATCTACAGTTCTTTCTAGAAATGGAAGAAAACATTATCACAAAACTAAACTTTCCCTAATGTGCCATTAAATTTGAAGAGGCTGATCTTGAAAATGTACTCAAGAAAACCTCAGAAGTGTGAATGATTATTGTTTGGGGGAGTGTATTCCTCTGACGGCAGCCACAACTACCAATCTGCCCTCCAACTCTAATTGTTTGTTTGGATTTTATTTCTTTCTATAAATGAGGTAATGAGATTTAGAGATTGAAGGGCAGAAATTTAATCGACAATGCAATAAACAGGATTCTAAAGTAAGCTTTCACAAAATGACACCAGCGCTCATTGGAAAATTCAACCGTATTCAGGATGAATATAAATGGTTACCTTTTGCAATATTCCATAAAATTCAGTATCCTTTGAGGATTACTTTCAATCAGTATTAAGCAAAAGATTCTTTTAAAGGAAGTGAAGATTAGCAATTATGTCTTGTGATTTCCCAGTTCTGCTTTAACATTCCTCTGTGAGTTAGATGATGTATCTGTCCACTTTAGGGTAAATTCACAAAATGTAATACAAACTAGCTATGTTTCATTAGGGCAGAGTAAAGCAGATTTTTTTTTCCATAGTAAAAATATGTTTTAGTTCAACACTTGCACTATTTTGCAGTAGCAAACACTACCGTTTATGTTGACAGTGTAACTCTAGTTCAGATAATATATTTGATTTTACTTTATTTGCATTTGTTGATAACTTTCTCAAAATAACATTAAGGAGTGATGAGAAGTTTATATTATTGTAATTTAAACTTTATGACAAGAAATATTATTGCTATAAATCTGCACAGTTAAAGAATAATATGTTCCAATATATGGACATACTTTGGACATGTTGTGAGGAGAGACGGTCCTTAGAGAGGGATATCATGCTTGGGAGGGTGGAGGGACAGCGCAGGAGAGGAAGGCCCTCTATGAGGTGGATTGATTCAGTGACTGGGATAATTGGGAT
>NW_006399757.1:7503866-7507191 GCF_000299155.1 Elephantulus edwardii | reverse complement strand
TATTAATATTATATTAGACCATGTGGTTTTTTAAAAATAATCTCATGCTTTAAAAATAGAAGGATAACTAGACATATTGTATTTATAATCATTTAATCACATGCATCACTCTTGTTTCAATATCTGTCCCTTTCCCCCCTTGTATTCTACCTTAGTTTGATGTTCAAAGTATTTTTTAGAAACTCCTCCAACTTTATAGCCAGTTGGCACCTATTCTTTGGCATCATTAGGCTACTTTCCACTTTGAACAGAACATTTACGGTGATTAAATATAATATGTCCTTGTCTCATTGCACATCAGATTCTACACCCAGCCAATGGGTAAATGTGACTCCTCTGTGAATTTGACTAGTCTTTTTTTACTCGCTTACATGGAATGTGTTGATCTTTTGCTGCATGCAAGAGTAGGAATAAATTTTTTTTTAAACTACTCAAGATCTTTCTTCTTGTTAACATTATTTCCTGACATTCACAACTATGAATAATATGTAACCTCATAGTTGACTATTTGGGAAGTTGTCATAGAAATAATTATGTGATGGCTCTATTTCCAAAAAGTAAATAGCAAAACTGATATTTACAAACTCTTCAGAGTAAATGATGTGAACAAAACCTTCAAATTTTATCAGTTTAAATATTTTAAATATACCAAGACTATCAACAATATGGTTTGGCACAATGACTCCCATAACATTCTTAAACACTGCAGAAATTATAAGAACAGCACAGGATTAGATTTTGCCTTTCATATATGGGGTCACTGTAATATAGAAGAATCTTGAAGATACCTAATAACAAAATTATTACTGAAAATGCACTGTGGTACAATAAATTACGCTAAAAATCAAACTTTACTGTTTGAATATACTGTAACTAAACTTTAATTAATTTGATATAACTTTTCTTCTTCTTCCTTTCAAACGTCTTCTGCCAATATTTAAGGCAAGATTGCCTTTACATACCTGCAGTAGAACCCATAGAATTTTATTTATATAATATTGGACTGAAGTGATAATTATAATGAGGATCCCATTTGGTTTCATAACACAGAATTTTTGTCATTGTTTTTCAAATAAACATTGTTTGGTATTCATCTAGGCAGAATTTCTTATTTGGTTCTATTATATTAAAATAACAAGTCACCTCATGCATAAAGCTAGCTCGGTAGCGTTTATGCTTAGTTATGATTTGTTAGAAAACTCTTCTTAGTTTTCCTGATATTTTATCATGTGTGTGTGAGGTGGTGTTGGTCTGAGCAACAATGAAAAGCCAGTATCATGCTCCCGAATCTTGTTGCCTGTAGAATGGTTAACAATAGATAAGACATATTTATTCTTGACAATGATTTTTTAAAGCACCTTGGAGAATAACTGTAGTGTTATGTGAGTTACAATGAAACGAGAGAGACAAGTATGATTTTTCATAGGCTTATTGTATTTAAAATGTATTATATGTTATTTATAGCATGGCAATGCTTTTTAAAGTTGATGCTTTGTGAGATTCCTGAAGAGAAAATGTAATATGGAGAAAATTAATAGAGTTACATGTTGGAGAATGTTAGGGAGGAGGGCAAGGCCTCTGGCCAGGGCAGATCCTCTAGCTCTGGATAAGTGTAAGCCAAAGATGTCTGTCGCATCTGCTGAGCTGGGAGGGATCTGCACTGAGCTGAGGTTCTCTTGTCCAATCTGCATGTCCCTGTCTACAAGCCCACCCCACACTCACTTGTATTTAAGTGCACTGCAACCCTAAATAAAGTTGAGTTTGGCTCTCTGCCGCACTCCCAGAGTGGTGTGTCTCAGTCACACTTACCACGGGTGTCGCTGCTCCTCACCAGCAAATGGACAGTGACAGTCACATAGAAGAGATAGAGCCTGTTGACTGACCTACTATGTAAAAATTTAAGACCACTGATATTTAGTAATTAGAAATTGGAACCCTATGGCAGTGTGTATAAGGCTGTTATATGAAGCAATGTTCTGGACTATTTCTTATATTGCAGCTTCTGTGAATTTTGCCAGAATCTGTGATCACCCCACTAAACATTCCCTCAACTGAAATATTTTAGTCCTGCTCACAATCAGAACTCTTGTCCTACAGACTAGTCCAACTGACCCTTGGGTATAGAGCAAGTTCCTGGCATAAAAAAGGGCCTTCTCAGCTTTTATTTATAACAAAGGAATAGGGAGGAAGGACACAAGCTGGCAAAGCACAACACAGAAAATTTAACTCTATGCAATTGCCAAGTAGAAACCCCAAAAGAATTAAGTTGGCAGTGAGTATGTTTGAGTGTAAAGTTATAGCTCGGTAAATAGGAGCTTGAATTCGATTAGAGAAAAGAATTATTCCTAGAAGAGTATCAAAAATTGACACAAGCTGTATTTTACATCCTTTTGTAAGATAAACAAGTTATTTCAAAGGGACAAAGATGTGGCAGTCGGCCTCCATAAAGATTAGAGCCTTTCAAACTCTATGGCCTGTTAGACTTTGTGCTATCATCTCATTTTGAGTTGAAGTTGACTTGGCAACAAAGTGCTTGCTTTTGTTTTCTCTTGGGTCCTGTACTTTTAAAAATATTTATGTATTTTGTTTGATGTTTTTGTTTAAACATTTTACCCATTTTTAGCTGTTTTATGTATTTTGAGAATGTGTTGTATATTCAGAGTTTTATTTAGAATGAAACAAAGTTTCAATCTAGAAGATGATTCTCGTGTGTATACTCAGAATTACTCAGAATAATTAGACAATCACATGAGTTTTAATATTAGTGTTTGCTTTTGATATAGTTTTTGATTTAGTATATGTATCCTTTAAGAAATTTTCAAATACAGTGATTCATTTTTTTCTTTCCAACATTTCTCAGTAAATTGGAAAAGTCTAATGGCCTGCCTAAGTACACATTCAAGGTATCAGTTCCAGTGTGTCACAATAAATTGACTTTTCAAAATTACGTTCCTACCTACTCCTTTGTCTTTAACCACGCAGATAGGTAGGACTATGCTAATGATGTGAGTAAGGTGAATAGAAACTTTTGGGTGGCAATAGACAGAGTATGTAAATTACTAATAAGGCAATTGGTCATTCTTGCCATCCTCCCAGGATTAGATGGGCAGATTTAGAGACAAAAAAGAGGAATCTTGTTACTAGAAAGAAAAAAAAAATAAGTAGAAAATCTAATACTCCTCCATTTGTAACAAAGATTCCTGCACAAGACAGTGGATTAGAGTTTCTTATCCAAAACAACGATTGCATTAGAACGATCAAGTGTTCTGGGATTCCCATTCTTCTCAGAGTCAGCCACAGTTTGTTATGATCTACACAGTCAAAT
>NW_006399757.1:7468635-7498591 GCF_000299155.1 Elephantulus edwardii | reverse complement strand
AGAAGAATTTAATGAAACAACATATCAACAAGAGCCTACAATGAGAAAGGAAGATGTTCAAGCTGCTTTGAAAGAATTGGCAAAAAATAAGACCCCAGGAATAGATGGTATACCAATTGACGTATTTCAACTAACACATGCTGCCCTAGATGTGCTCACCAAGTTGTGTCAAGAAATCTGCAGGACAATCACTTGGCCAACTTAATGAAAGAGATATATATTTGTTCCCATTCCAAAGAAGGGTGACCTAACAGAGTGTGGAAATTATCAAACAATATCATTAATATCACATGCAAGCAAGATTCTCCCAAAGACTATCCAAAAACAAATGGAACAGCACATGAACAGAGAACTGCCAGAAGTGCAGGCTGGGTTTAGAAGGGGTCATGGTACTAGGAATATTGTAGCTAATGTTAGATGGATCTTGGCTGAAATCAGGTAGTACCAGAGGAATGTCTATCTGTGCTTCATTGATTATGCAAAAGCATTTGACTGTGTGGATCACAACAAACTGTGCCTAACTCTGAGAAGAATGGGAATCGCGGAACACTTGATCGTCCTAATGCGAAACCTATACTTGGACCAGAAGGCAGTCATCAGAACGGGGCAAGGAAACACTATATGGTTCAAAACTGGAAAGGGTCCATACCACCAATGTCCTATTTCCATGCCTTTGCAATCTGTATGTAGAACTGATTATTTGGGAATCTGGGCTGTATGAGGAGAAATGTGTCTGTGTTATGCAGATTACAGACCCCTGCTTGCTGAAACTGAGGAAGACCTGAAGCGCTTGCTGCAGAAGGTCAAGATCTGCAGCTTCCAATATAGATTGAAGCTCAATGTGAAGAAAACAAAGATTCTCACCACTGGGCCAATTGGCAACATCACAATAGATGGTGATTGAGATTGATAACTGTTTTAGTTTGCTTGGCTCCACACTCAACACTGTTGGCACAGCAGCCAGAAAATTAAAAGACATACTAAAATGGGAAAGTCTGCTGTTAGGGACCTCTCCAAAATATTAAAGAACAATGATGTAATTCTGGAGACTAAGGTACACCTGATACTGTCCATGGTCTTTGCAATCACTTGCTATGCATCAGAGAGCTGATAAATGACTATGGATGAAAGAAGGAGAATTGACGCCTTTGAACTGTGGTGTTGGAGAAGAGTATTGCATGTACCATGGACTGCTAAGAAAACAAACAGGTTCGACCTAGAGAGGGTTAAACTAAGCTGCTTCTTGGAGGCCAAGATTCTGAAGCTTCATCTGACATATTTTAGACATGTTGCAAGAAGAGACCAATCCTTAGAGAAGGATGTCTTGGTTGAGGGGGTGGAGGGACAGTGCAGGAGAGGAAGACCCTCTAGGAGGTGAATTGATTCAGTTACTGGGGTAATTGGGGTAGTTATGTCAGAGACAGCAACATTGGCACAGGGTAGATCAGGGTTTAGGACTGTTGTATATAAGGTCATTATGAGTCACAGGTGACTCTACAACACATAACAATAACAACAAAGAAATTAGTTTTTAAGTACATATAATCTAGGTAGGATATTGTTAAACTAATTGTTGATTATCTTTTTTATAAGAGGAAACAATCAATACGTAAATAATCCAAATGAACTGTCGGGTATTGATACATTTATTTGTTTCAGATTATTTCTGTACAGTTTGAATGTATGTTGTGCTAGTTTTCTTTATTATAATGTGACACCAAGCATAATTTTTGGCTTAATGTTTAAACATTATCTTAATTCAATAATATCAGGACTTCATTCATTTTCCATGGTTCTAGAAAGTTTAGAGCCTATGAAATATGAACTTGTGTTTTGCATTTCCTCCCTTTTGATCAGGGTTCTTCTGTGGAATTCTTGATCAAAATATTCACCAATAGTAGTCAGGTATCACCCACTTGTTATAGTTTCAATGTAAAGGAGGACAATTAGCCAATTATTCTATATCCAGATTCACCATTTTCCTTTGTTGTTTCTGGTAAAACAGCAAATTTTTATGCCTTTGATAGCTACTTTTAAGCTTATAAGATCTCAGGCACAATGGAAGTAATTAGAAACAGAAGCACTAAACACATTAATAAGCTGTGATAAATCATAAAACCATATGATTTTGGTTGTACATAAGCAGCTTAGCGGATAAGGGGTGTGTGTAGAGTTTTTTTTTAATCATAGTTGAGAATAATCTCTTGCAAAAATATTGCCAACTTAACTTATAACTGATGTGGAACTTACAACAGTTGCATCTGTCTGTGCAGATCTACCCTTAACCTATGGCATTTGTTCATAACCATTAACTCCTTTCCTCCCTCCCTACCACTCTTGTACCACTAATAAATGTTGGTCTCTCTATTTGCCTTTTGACATAAGTGAGATTGTGCAGTATCTATCCTTTTATGATTGGCTTATTTCACTGAAACTTTAATTGCTTCGTTGAATCTTCAGTTGTCACCCCTATTGCAACTTATATATAGACTTGATTTCTCCTATTGGCTGACTAATATTCTATTAAATGTAGGCACTACATTCTGTTTATCCTTTCATCTGTTGTTAGGTATTTTGGTTGTGTCCATCTAAATATAATGTTGCACTTAAAACTGACATACAAGTCTCTCTTTAAGTGTCTGTTTTAAAATATGTTGGGTATATACCTACTAGTGAAATGATGGAGTCCTATACATTTTCATGTTTGAAGAACAACTAGGCTATTTTTAACAATACTAGAACCATTTTGTATTCCCATGAGCAATGTATATGGGTTCTAGTTTTTCTATGTCCTCACCATCATTTTTTATTTTCTGCTTTGCACTTTATTCCATTTTATTAAAATCTTGACATCTTAATAAGAGTACAATATTTCATTGTTGTTTTAATTTGAATATTGTTGATTTTCAATGGCACCAACTAGCTCTTGAATTAGACTTTTGAATTGAACTAGACTTCTGTTGTTGTTGTTTAAGTTATATATGTATGTGTGTCCTACCAGAACTCTAGTGGCCTGATGGTAAGAAACTGTGCTGCAATTCTGAAGACACATGGTTCAAACTCACTAGCTGCTCCATGGGAGAAAGATGTGTGTGTGTGAGTGTGTGTGTATGTGTGTGTAAAAAAGCGATTTTGCTCAAGCCAATTATCCCTGTGATAACTTTCTGACATCAGCTCCTTAAAATCTTAAAGGTCAGAAGGATTGTTGAAGCCCACGTTCATGGTTTATATTTGCATAGAAAATCAAGATCAAGTGAGTTTTGGCCCTTCTGTTCCACAGGAGGTTTCTGTCCTCCCTATAAATATATAAGTATAATTATTATTAGATTTGTGTCTGCCACATAATTTCCAAAGATATTTTCTCAATCAATATTTCGGGTTTTTTAAAATCTTTTGGTGAACTATAGCTTTTAATTATTATGAGACTGCATCTATTTGTTTTTGAAAAAAACAAGTACACTTCATAAAGCATTCTTTGAAACAAAAACCCACACAATAATTTCACAGAAAAGTGTTATATATCAAGTTTAGAAGCAATTATTAATATTACACATGAATATTTCAACAAATATCACCTTGAAACTATTCTCGAGATCAATGCCTGTTGAAAGAGTTTGACAAGCCCTTTATGTGCAAGTCATCATTTCCTACACATGTTTTAAGCTATTATTCCATAGAAACTTGTGTGTGAGACTCACTAAGTTGAAGTGTGTATGGATTTTATGTCAAATAAAAAGAAAATTGATGCTGCTGGAGTAAAAGAGAATTATCTCTGTTAGCAAGTAAAGCAAAGATAGAATGAAAATAATCCATTGGCATATGTAAAACGAATTGTCTAGTTTTCAAATAATTCTCAGATTTTATTTTGCACATTTCTTCTTTTTTACATCTTCTCTTTGTTCTTTGTTCGTGTTGTGTACTGTAGAGTGGGAACTGGACCATAGCTGACCCTCTGGTAGGAGTTGAGAAGACTTTTATCACATGGGAGGAAATTGTAATTTATATTTTTCATTTTATCCATAACTCTTTCATTCTCTTTTTTATTAAGAGGTCATAGGACGCTTTTCTTTTTTTGTTTCTTTTGTTTGCTTGGGAATTACACTGCTTAATCAGTTCTTATTAAGGATTTTGAAGTAATTGTTTTCCTTATTATTGATTTAAAAATTAATCCGTAAGTATTTTAGTATATTTTGAGGTCTTTTGTGTAAATTAATAGGTAACCTTATAAACTCTATTTTGAAAATCTGTCCGTGCACTGTCTTTTTTTTGTGTTGTAAGTGTCAAAGAAGCACAAATTTTTTTTTCAAGAATGTTTATTTAGACGGAAGTCCTTGTGATGAAAAGGGAGACATCCATTTCTTACAAGCAAAATGCCAAGAAAATAAAACACACTATGTAAATGGAAAGCACCATTAAACTATTAGAAACTTTATTTAATTAAAAGTTAACAGAATTAGATATTTATGTCACACCAGAAACTAATAATTTTAAAATACTTTAACATTTCAACCCACTTAGATATACTTTATAATAAGGAAAGATGACAACAGAGGCTTTGATTCTTTCTTGACTCTGTAGTTTTATTTATTGTTTGAATTATCTCCTCAGCAATACCACACACGTCAGATGTAAAACTGTTCCTTTATTAAACGTAACATAATTTATTGCATCACCACATATCCATTAAGTACTAACAAAATGGCAGATAATATCACAAACTTTCTGGACTTCAAGATTCAGAGATCAGTCTGGATAGGAAAGCCAAACAAACCAGTGATTTTAATACAGCAAATTAATTACTGATGGCTAGCACTCACATGATGCTATAGCATATGGAATTCTATCAGTACAATTAAGTTCAAGATGAACTATAATGTCTAGTAGAGACATAAGTAGAGATTGCTGTCTATAGCTCCAGTGTTGACCTGGCTTCTATATAAGGGTTTAGAACTCATTATTATGTTGCCAAAACCACAGTAAAAAAGGAATTACTCCAAGACAATTAACAAAGTATCAGAAAAGAGAGACTGAAAATGAAATTTTATAAATTAAAAGGAGAAATAATAGAGAATTAATAATAAAGAAGTAGAAATTGAGTAGTAATGCCCCAAACATGGCCAATAACTATGACATATGAATGTTATTGAATAGGAGGAATGAAAAAGATAGCAGGAAAAAAGGAAAGTATGTAAGAGAGGTAACTAAGGCATATGATGCAAAGGTCAATTAGGATACCCTGAAATATTATCAATAGAATGATTATATGTACATGTGTGTAAAGATGTAATTATTTACAAAAGTAGAAAGGAGTGTAAAGTGATATAAAAAGGAGAGAAAAGGTATAGCCATGATGAAAAAATCCACATTAAAAATGTAGACAAGGTTTTACAATTATTAAAAAGGTATTGTTGTTACTGTATACTGTCAAGTCGGATCAGAACCGTAGCTGACCCTCTGACACGTTTTCAGGGTCGGTTAATCACATAGGAGAAGACTGCCCATCCTTCTCCAGTGGAGAAGCAGATCTATTCAAACTGCAGACTTCAGAACTGCAGCACAGTTTTTTGCCACTTGACATTGGCACAAATAAATACAAGAAAGTGGTAGAGAAATGGGCCAAGAATACATGGGTGAATGGGAGAACTTATCACAAAATAAAAGCAAGTGAGAAGAAAGTGGACAATTGTACCAATATATCTAATAAAGCAGAAATGCAGTAAAAATAAGTCAGTGGATTAGAAAATTATTGCTACCTTAGAGTTGGCTCTAATTCATGGTAATATTATGTATGATGGAATGAAATGTTTTCCTCTTCTGTGTCAATTGTGCTTATCTTTCAGTTTATTGCTATGGCTAAAACATGAATTGAAGATTTTCCTTGTTATTATCGATCTTCTACGTAATCAAACATGGTACATTTTAAGTAACTGGTCTTCCATGACGAGGAGTCCAAAACAAAAATGTCAATGTCTCT
Organism: Elephantulus edwardii; assembly: GCF_000299155.1. NCBI lineage: Eukaryota > Metazoa > Chordata > Mammalia > Macroscelidea > Macroscelididae > Elephantulus > Elephantulus edwardii. The sequence continues at coordinate 7,492,617 of NW_006399757.1, read as the reverse complement.
CTGGCTCTTTGTCTCTAAGGAGCAATTTGGTTGCATTAATTTTATGACTGATTAATTTGTTCTTCTGGCAGTCCACAATATATTCAATGTTCTTCACCCTATTTTGTCAAGGGTTGATTGTTCTAAGAGGCTTTCCTACCCATCAACTTCACCGTATGGCTGTGCAGGATCATACAAACAGGGCGTATTAGTCTATTCAGAAAAAGATTGTGTTTTATAAATTTAATCACTATTGATACATACCAATCATCACTCCACCTTTTCAGATCCCCACTGGATCTTTCCTAATTCCATGCTACAAGCTTATCTGGCTTAAGGCTGATAGAAGAGATTTTAAGATGGGAGAGTCTTGGAAATAAAAATGTTCAATGGGAAAATAATTTATCAGAAAGGAAAAAATTGAAGGTAGAGATAAAGAATGACTTGGAAGATTGGGACATGAGGAGAAATCTTCTTGTAATTACTTTAAAATTTTAAATTATATATTTTAGCTTTCTTCAACCTTAAATTTATTTATTTGCTGATATACTGAACTTTATATATCATAATTCTTATTAATTTTATTATGATGCTTGAAAATTCAATTGGTCAGGTGAAATGCCTCTACTCATCTGAAACTAAATTTTAGTCCTTTTTGCTATTTTCAAGGTTATATATGATCAAAGTATATTATTTCAGTGATCTTTTTCTTTTCTTTTCTGAGCAGGGTCAATTCAAAATCTCCAAAATCAAGTACACACTATAATTACATTGAGGTTTAATTCTTAATGTCAGTGAGATAAACTTAAAGCTTAGAATATTAGTGTTTAAGCTGTTTAAAAATGTCATTCCAGTCTACCTTATTTACTTTACACCTGAAGAAACATGTATTAGAAATGTGATATTTATTTTATCATTACATACAACCATTCAAATAAAACTTTAGCTTTGGCATCATCAGCAATGAAATATAATGAAACTATAATATAAAGTTGTTATTGTCTTTTCATTTCAGTCTATTTATTCTCTTAGCATAATTTTTTTTTGTTCTGATGCTTCCATGAATGTTTTATATTATTAAATCATCTATGACCTCCCAGAAGATATTTTATCTTTAAATAAATATAAAATGGAGCTCTGGTGGCTAAATGGTGTGGAGTTACGTTGCCAACCCAATGACACATAGTTCAAATCTACCAGCTGCTCCAAGGGAGAAAGATGGGCAGTATCTTTCCATGTGATTAACCATCTCTGAAAACCTTCTTGAAGTTTAGCATGAGTCAAACATGACTAGATAGCACATGATTAAATGTTGTTGTTGTTGGGTGCCACTCAGTTGAGTACAACTCGTAGTGACCCTATGAACAAAAGATCGGAATCCTGTTCTATCCTGGGCCATCTTCACACTTCTGGACTCACAAGAGCCTATTGCAGCAGTTACCATGTCAATCCACTTGGTTGAGGGTCTTCTTGTCCTTTGCTGACCCTCCACCCTTCCCAGAATTTTAGACTTCTGCAAAGAATAGCCCCTCCTAGAAACATGCCCAAAGTATGTGAGGCAAAGGCTCATCACTTTGCTTCCAAAGAGCACTCTGGCTGCACCATCTCCAAGACATATCTGTTTGTTCTCTTGACCATCCAAGGGATGTCCAGTGCTCTTCTCCAACACCACAGCTCAAGTTGCCAATTCTTTTTCTGTCTGGTTTATTTCCCAGATCTCAAATGCATAGCAACTGATCAGAAAGACCATGGCCTGAATCAGACAAACCTTAGTCCTCAAACTGACACCTTTACTCCTCAATAATTTGAAGTGATCCCTAACTGCAGGCTTTCCTAGGGCAACACATCTCCTTATTTTCTGACTGCTGGTACCAAGGGTGTTAATTGTTGACCAAAGCAAGATAAAGCCATTGACAGCTTCAATCTTCTCTCCATCCCTCATGATGCTGTCTATAGGTCCAGTGGTAAAAATCTTTGTTTTCTTAACATTGAGATGCAATCCATACTGAAGGCTGCAATTTTTGATCTCCTGCAACAAGTGCTTCAAGTTCTCCTCACTTTCTTATAGAAAACAATTTTTATACCGTAAATACACAACTTTCTGAATTAATTCCAAATGTCCTTATGAGTACATCAAAGAATTGAGCTCCATTGTTTCCTATTTAAAAGTGAAGAGCTTATTCTTTCAATTCTCCAATAACATCCCATTCAAAAATGTGTGATACAGTTCTTGAGAGTTATGTGTGTCTCTAGCCAAATTTATGTAGAGAAAGTTTTATTGTTTAAATAAATTTTAAAAATCCTATGTAATAAATAAAATAGATACATGTGGCATGAAGAGTGAAGATTTCTTAAACATGTGAAATGTAATGTTGTTGTGGTTAGATGACACTGAGTGAGTCACCTAAGACTCAGAGTGATCCTATGACCAACAGTACCTTACCCTATGCTGTGCCATCCTAATAATCTCCACAGTGCAGAAGCGCATTGTTTCAGTCATTGTGCTAATTGATATAGCTACGAGCTTTTCTATCTTTACTGACCTTCAATTTTTCCCAACATGGTGCTTTTCCCCCAAGGGCTGCAACCTCCTGACAACATGCTAAAGTGTAAGAGTTGAAGTTACATTTCCTCTAATACAGATTTGTTCTTTTCTCAGATTATGGGATATTAAATACTCTTCACCAACAGTACAAAGGCAACAATTCTTCAGTCTTTCTTATTCCTTGCTCAACTTTCACATACAGATGAAGCAACTGAAAAATATCATGACAAGAGTCAATTACTCCTTATTCTTTAAAATGCTTCCTAAAATTAAAAAAAAAAATCATTGCCAATAGAGTTGCCCAATAAAAAGCATCTTTTTTATTTCTTGGCAGCTGCTACTATAAGAAGAGCTTTGGTGGCATAAGCCCCAAGGAATTGTGCTGCTAGCCCTAAGACCATGTCTCCATGCTGACAGGAATCCACCAGGAGCTCAATGGGAGAACGCTGAGTAATCTCTATTCATGCTATTTCTAGTTTTGGAGACATACTGCAGTATAGGCTATGAGATGATTCATGCTCATGGGCAACAAGAAGGAGCGAGACAGCGTCCATGAGTGTTGATTGTAGAGTCAAGTAAAGAGAATAATATATAACTTCAGTCTTTCTCCCTTTATCATGAGATTGTATATTGATTGTGAGGATTTTGTTTTCTTGATGTCGAAATAGAATCCATATTAAAAGCTATAGTCATTAGTCTTTTTTCAGCAAGTGATCCATATTTTCACTTTCTGCAAGCAAGGTCATGTCATTAGCATAAAATTGGTAGTTGATGAGTTTTCTTCTGATCCTGATACCATATTTATCTTCACAGAGTTGAACTTCTCTTATTATTTGCTCAGCATACAGACTGAATAGGTAGCAAGAAATGGCACAACCCTGACGTACACCTTAACTGATTTTAAGCCGTGCAATATTCCCTTGATCTTCTTGGTCTATGTACAGGTTTCTTGTGAGGATGATTAAGTATTCTGGATTTCTCTTTCTTTTCAATGTTGTCCATGATGTATTATGATCTTTACAGCTGAGTGACTTTGAGTAGTCAGTTAGTCATTCTGATATTCTCTGCTGTCAGCTAAAATCCATGTGACTTCAGCAATGAGATCCTTCATTCCACAGACTCTTCTGAATCTAGCTTGGATTTCTGGCAGTTCTCTATTGAGTACTGTTTCAGTAGATGAGAATAGATGCTGAATATTTAGCCTAAGTCCCTACAGCATTTTTGTTTGTGTTTGTTTTTAAGTTGGCATTTCAAAGGACTTGAAACTTCTAAAAATAATATGCTGACAGTCATATATTTGCCTGCAGTAATGATCTCACTGAAAAGTGATTTAATTTGATGCACAGAGCTTCTCAGCATAGGCACAAATAGGCTCTTTTGGGTTATCAATTTCCTGGTGAAATAATTACAGTAACAGCTTAAGAGTCTTTTCTTATCCTTTCTTTTAGAAGAAGTAAGCATGTTTTATTGAAGTCATGTACACAGCTGTGATTTGAATGGCAATATTTCTCTTACATCTGTGCAGGCTGATTTTCCTGACCTTTGCTTCAGCACAATTGAGTTAAACACTCAGGAGATTGTTACTATATTTAAGACAACATACATAATGGGTATTATTCTGCTGAGTAAGGTGTGATGCCTGCCCAGTAAGTGCTCACAATCCAATGAGAGACGGACTATATGTAAACAATATGTAGATGAGGCTAATTTTGATTAAAGGCACTGGGAGTGTAGTAAAAGGCTGTCTATATTTATTTGTCTTTTTGTCTAGACCACTACCACAAGCAATGAGTGTTCTTAGTCAGTATAATGCATGCAGGATTTTCATTCTCTTATATCCTGGTTTCTTTGATTCTGATTGAAATCAATAAAACTAGTCCTGAATCTCAACTTTATGTGTCATTTGGTTGAATAGTTTAAAGGACTTCTTTGAGACCTACATCCTAGATCTGAGCAATTCTGCAGTAACAGTTCAGGAAGAAGAGGCCAAATGTATTCTGTCAACATAGTGGGCACAAGGAATACAAAAACAACAATAATTCCAAAAAAACCAACAAAATAGTCTGTGAAAAAATATTTAGTCATAATTTTCTCTCACATTTTTCATACTTTAGAGGAAAACTCTATAGATTGTCAAGTCAGGTAGTAGACCTTTTATGAGTTGGGCAAAGTCTGTGAAGGGTCGTCAACTTCTGTCCATTCTTGCTTCTTTGTGGTTAACAATGTGTATTCAAATTTTATATATATGTTAAGTGGAAAATCTGTAAAATCTTGCATATCACCAGATACAGAATATTTGTTTGCAAGAAAAATATGTGGTTTTCCTTTTACACAGATTACTTAGCTTGGAAATAATTTCCTCTACTGAATACTGTAAACTTTGTCTAAACTTTGGAATGTCTTTGGGTTAAAAATACTCATAGACCTGTAAGACTCCCTTACTCAACCTGAGCATCAACATCGTTCAGTTATTAAACAGTTAAATTTGACTGAGTATTGTCAAACCTTGACCAAAAGCAAGTTCAAAGGAAAGATTAACTATATTCATTTTCTTACAAATTGAATTTTTAAAGTATATTCAAATATGTCCAGTGTTCAATATTATAAGGGAACAATGGATTTTATGAACAATTTTGTAGCAAATTAAAAAAGCCATTTTCACATTGCAATTTTTGGATAAAAGATCAAGCTGCAAGTGATATAAGGTAAAAATGTTCTTGAAACAAAAGTCAAATTACCAGAATCTTGAAATACCTAGTTTTTCTATTTTCTTTTTCTAAGACAAAATAATCTATAGTCCCTTGTCACCACCACATGCTGTTTTGTTGTTAGTATCATCAAGTAGATTCCAAGTCATGGCAACCCTTTATGTGCAGAGTGAGACCACTCCACTGAGCTTCCAGTGCTGTGATTTTTGGAACTGGGTCACCACTTTACATATTCCTAAACAGTTTACAGTTTTCAAAATATATTCCAGAATTAGTAGAGAACTAACCTGTGAGGAGCTCTGGTGGCCTAGTGGGTAAGGAGTTGCACTGCCAGTCGAACAGCAAACACTTCAGATCCACCAACTGCTCAGGAGGAGAAAGATCAGAAAGCTCCTATGAGATTTATAGCCTCTGAAGATCTGCTAGAGGGCCAGTTATGACTTGAAAGCAACGAGTTGGGTTGAATTGAATCTATCACACCTTCTTTTAACCAATAGATTTATTGCTACTAAAACTTCAAGTTATATTACCAGTATTTAAAGGGCCCCAGCAGGATCAAACCCCAGTTGGTTAAAACAGAAACCTGTTGATTTACATACATTGTATTGACTTTGATAAATGTCAATAGTTGTGGAGGGACTTCATGCCTTTTGTTCATAGGGTTGTGATGAGTCATGTCAAAGGCAATCAACAACAATATATTGACTTTGTTCCTATGTCTGTCTCACTTCCTCAATATCCCCACCAGTGGTTCTTGGAATCCCAACTAAGTTACACTCAAATCTTAGTCTTCAGGTCTACTTTGGAGAGAGGTCAATCTAAGGCAATTACTGAAGGAAGAATAAATTATACTTGCAAAATATGTCCTCTGCAAGGAGCTCTGGTAGCATAGGGTGCTGTACTTTATTTCACTAACTGAAAAGTTAATAGTCCATTGGCATAAAGTAGTCTGCAAAGAAAATAGTCAACATTCTACTTTGATAAGTGAAGAATGAAGTTCTTAAAAACTTTGAGGGAGCTCTGGTGGCCTAGTGGCAAGAAGCTACACTGCAATCCCAGAGGAACACGGTTCAAATCCACCAGATGCTCTGCCGGAGAAGGAGGCGCAATATCCTCCTGTACCAGTCAGATCTGATTTGACGGTACACGCACACAAAAATAATAATAATAATAAAAAAAACCCTTTGAGTGGCAATCTAAGGAGAAATTATTCATATCTACATTTGAGAGAAAAAGAAGAGTGGAGAAAATAAAACATGCATGGAAACAGTGTGTTCAAAGAGCTAATTGATCATGTAAACCCCAGACTCCAGAACATTGAGACCAGAAAAACTACCACTACTTGTAACTCAAAACGTGATTAAAATAGGTGAAACCCAGTGGATTGGAATAACTATTGATGTGTAGTCTTTGGGTTAGCAATACAGCTTCCTATGGACTTTTGTAAAGATTACAGACTAGGAAAAAATGGAGCCCTTCTAGTTCAATATATACAACCTACTGCAGTTTCAAATCAGAAAAGGTGTGCTTCAGATTTGTATCCTTTTTCCATACCTAATAAATCTGTATGCTGAGCAGATCATTTGAGAAACTCTACTATATAAAGGAGAATGTGACATCAAGATTGGAGAAAGACTCATCAACAATCTTTTTTATGCATATGACACAACTCTGCTTGCAGAAAGTAAAGGCGACTTGAAACACTGAAGGAAGACTATAGCTTTCAATATGATTATATCCTAATATCAAGAAATCAAAAATCCTCTCCACTGGACCAATAGACAACATCATGATAGATGGGAAAAAAGACTAACATTGTCAACGATTTCATTTTACTTGGATCCACAATCATTACCCATGGTTGTAGCAATTAAAAAATTAAAAGATGTGTCATGTTGGGGAAACATGCTGTCAAAAACCTCTCCAAAGCTCTCAAGTGCAAGGATATCAGCTTAAAAACTAAGATGTACCTGATCTAAGCCATGATGTTTTCAGAAATTTTTCATGCATCTAAAATTTGGGCAATGAACAAGAATGACAGAAGAATTGATGCCTTTGAATTGCAGTTTGTCTAAGAGCATTGGATAGTCATGGACTGCAAAAAGAATAAACAAACATCTTGGAGAAAGTGCAACCAGGGTGCTTTTTAGAGGCAATGATGGTGAAACGTCATCTCATTTTGGACATATTTTCTGGAGGAATCATTTCTTAGAGACATCATGGTGGGGTAAAGAGAGGATCACCAAAAAAAAAGATCTTCAATAAGATGGAGTGAAACGTTGAATACCACAATTAGATGAAGTGACTGAGGTAAGGGGAGTAGATGTGTCAGAAAGGATGAGGTTAGCACAGGAAAGAGGAGGGTTTAGGGCTGTTGTACATAGGGTCATTATGAGTCACAAGTGACTCGATGGCACATAACAACTAGAAACAATAACCATCGAGTTGGAACCAACCTATAGCTGCCCCTTTGGGAGGTTTCAGAGGCACTTAATTACAGGGGAGGAGATTGCCCATCCTTCTCCCACAGAGCTGCTGGTGTATTTGAACTCTGTGTCTTCGGGATTGCAGCACAGCTAGCTTCTTGCCACTAGGAAACTAATGTCCCCTTTGCATTTTTTAAAGTTTATTTCTAGATAGTTTGTTCTCTTTTATTCCTTAGATTTTGCTGTGTTGTTCTTAAGTGCCATTAAGTCATAGATGACACATAGCAAACCTATAAATGAAAGACCTGAACACTTGTATAATTTCATCTTTTCTCCAGGTTCATAGGGTTTCCAGAGACAAGCTATTTCGGAAGTGGATACGACTCCTGCTTCCAAGCTTGTTTTAATCGGGGAGCTCCACCAAACACTGTTACCATGGGTAACCATTATCACATTTAACACATCAGTGTCACAGTATTCAGCATCACAGCAATCATGAGTTACCTCTGTACAGCAAGTGGACAGAGCAGTGCTATACGACTGAGAAGAATGTTTGACCAAAACCAATTAAAACAAGGCCTGAGGGCCATGGATAAAGTCACCCACCTTTGGCTTGGTAACTTCACTTTCTGTCCAGTAGGCCAACTGAGCTCTCTCTACATAGTTGTTGCTAAGTGCTGTTGAGTTGTAAGCGCCTCATAGTGACCCTATGAACGAAAGACCTGACCACTTTGTATAGCTTGTTCTCTTTTAGTCCATAGATTATGTTAGTTTGTGCTTATATTGTTACTTTGTACTTTCTGTTTTTTGAAAGACAGGTAAAAATAGGCAGGACAACTTTATTTCAACCGAATATGATCCATATCTCAGTTGTTCTATCCTACGGATTTTGCTCATCTGAGCTCTTACTGAAAGCCTAGGATTTTCTTTAGACTTTCTGCACTAGTTCCTAACCTCCAAATTTCATCTCCTTCTGAATAAAACAAACCAACCCTCCCCTGAAAAAAAAAACTAGCCAAAAGGACCTGCCCATACACATGCTCACATTTCTTATCCATTGTTGTTTGTTGTTTTGGGGTTTTTGCATGGTTACTCAGAAATTTGGCCCTCAAGTGCACACTTTAGCATTCAGCTAAAGCCTGAGGATACTTATTTTTTTTTAAGGTTATATGATTATCCTGCTGTTGTTTCAGCAAATCCAAGTATTATAAAAAGGAAACTTTACAAAACATCATTCACATTCCTCTATATTTCTATTTTGCTCTAATGATCTTGGTTCTTTATTGTTTTATAACCTCAAATTCCAGTAATGATCCCTTTAGGTCACTAAAAATTAGTTCTCTGCTCAGTGCAAACAGTTAAGTGCTAGATTACTAATCCCAGGGTTGGCAGGTCAAACCCCTCTAGGGGCACCTCAGAAGAAAGGTCAAAAAAATGAAAGTCAAAAAACGAAAGCTGTGGCATGCAGCTCTATTCTGTGAAACGTGCAGTGACAGTGGGTTGGGATGTAATCAATGGCAACTTGCCTGTTTTTAAGTTGTGTATGTGTAGATGGCTCACATGTGTATGTGTAGATGCGTAAATGGCAACTTGCCTGTTTTTAGTTGTGTATGTGTAGCAAGGCTTTGCAGAAACTAGTTTTTTATTAAGTGTTCATGCTTCATACAGTGTCTCCCTCAACTCTCCTGTTTAGAAAGTTTCTGTGATTTGGCTGCTTTCTGATTCAGCTGAATAACTCTATTTGATATGTAAATTTACCTTACATAGTTCTTCATCTGCTCAGAGAGATGATACATAGTCTCCTTCTGTAAGATTTACACAATCTCTCAAATTCTACTTACCAGTCAACTATGAGTTGGTTGTGACTCGATGGCAATGACTTTTGACTTGTCGTGGTTCTTAGTGGTGAGGTTGTTCTGACACGCTGTCATACTACCTGGTCAGTTAACTCATCATATTTGGGTAGAGTACCACGTGTTTGCAGCCACTGGAAACCCTTTAGACAATCAGCTATGAGTTGGCTCTGGCTCTACGCCACATAACAATAACAGTATTTGATCTTCCACAGTGCCTCCTTTCCCCAAATTGTTCATGTTTATGTAATCTAACAATAATAATGTTCTCAAAATGAGAATTTTATACGTAAAAAGGGTCTTTAATAAATATGGAAGACAAAGAAAAATACATCACAAAACACTTGTAACAGCCCTGAAGCAGCTGAAATTAACATGCTTTTAGGGTAAAGGTGAGAGAAATATTTTCTTTTCTTTTGTTCTTCTATGTACCTTGTTTGTGAACAGTTCAGTTTAGAATGTGTGTTGGACATAACAATTATTTTCTACAATTTTGGGGGCTTATTTTCTTTCTTTTGTCTGTTTTATTGCTGAGGGAGTCAACACAGAAGAGTGTCTAAACTAAATATAGACCTTCAGAAAACATGAATAAAGCATTTTCATTTGACCCTGCATTGTATATACCTTTTAATAAGGCATAATGTTCACTTTATTTAGATCCTGTGCTCTATATTTCTTGAGGTGAAATGGTAAAAACTGTAATGCTTATAAAACATTAGGTAAATTGTCAAAGAAGCATGCATTTTTGTGTGTGTGATAGAATCATGTAAATTCATGAGATGCAATGAGATGCTGTTTACTATTATCCTGGTGTTTTTGAAATGCCGGTGTTCTCTATTTCCATTTTAATTACTGCTGTCTTTTAATTGAGTATGACTGTTTTATGTTTAAAGGTTAGTTACATAGCTGTTTAGGTTCTGTTTCTTCCTTTTACTATGAGCATTGGAAAGCAGCAGTTCAAAGCGTGTATTTAGAGTCAAAGTGTAATATCACTTACATACCTGAGTAGAGGAGAAAGATAATTGAATCACACTACACTTGTGGTGAATCATGCTCTGTGAAACAATGAAAAGAAGAAAACAATGTCAGGAAGGTGTCCACAGTGGATAGAACAAAGCCCAGCTCTTAACAGAGATTGCTAAACAAATCAGTCCCTGTTCAATTAGATGGAAAAACACTTAGCAATAATATGAAAATGACAGCCTGGCTGTGAATCAAGCACAATAAAAGACAACTAGACTCACCAAAGTTTGCATGCTATAGAGTAATAACTTCAATTCCATATAATGTTAGTTCATATGAAACTTGAAGACATGGAAGTGCAAATGACTATCACTGGTAGATGCTGTGGGGTCTATGAACAACAGATTGAAATCTTGCCCTGTGCCATCCTCACGATTTTCACCAAGCTCAAGCCCACTGTTGTAATGACTCATCCTATCTCTTTGAGGACATTCTTTCCTTTAACTTCTTACTACCTAAATATGATGCCTTTCCATAAGGACTAGTGCCTTCTGACAATATGCCAAAATATGTGAGTGACCAATATCTAAGAAAAAAGAATTACAATTTATGGATTCTAAACATGGTATCAGTCTAAATCAGTCTTGAGTAAATAACTCAAACCTTTTATTAATTTTACCTGAAATGCTTCCCTAGTTTTAGGATTGATACAATACAGCTTTGTTATAGGTGTAAAATTGACATACTAAGATTTAGAAACTTTTGTTAATGTCTCTAGTTCAATTGCTCTTCTTAAGAGTTTATATTTCAGATCTCAGTCTTTACTGAACTTTGAAAAGTAGAATGCAGCAAACAATAAATGTTGGTTTGGTTGTGTAGAAACTGAGACCCTTATTCACAGTTGGCAGGAGTGTAAAATGATGCAACCACTAGGGAAGGCAGTATGGCGCTGTCTCAAAAAGTTGGAAATATAAATATAATTTGACCCAGGATTTCACTACTGGAACTATGCCCTACAGAAATCAGAACTACTACCCAAGTAGATATATGCACACCCATGTTTATTGCTATATTCACAAAGCAAAGAGTTAGAAACAACCCAAGTTCCCATCAACAATTGATAAAGAAGCTGTAGTATATTCACACAATGGAATATTATGCAGCACAGAAAACAAAGAACTCATGAAACATTATACAAAATGGATGACCACAAAACGGCAAATTCTGTATAATGCCACTGTTATAAAACAGGACTGACATGGGAGTTGAGAGGAAACTAAGAAAAGAGGGGATAAAGAATATACATGGCATTGAAACAGATGAAGGAGAGAACTGTATAAAAGGAACATATGATAAGGTATTATTGGCATGACAAGAGTCCAGAATAAGAGCTGCAGAGTAAAGTGGTTGGGGGTGGGGGACTATATAACTATGAAAGAACTTTTTTCCTCAAACAAAAAAGGGAACTGGAGGAGGGGGGAGCAGGGAGGAAAATGTGCAACAATGACTGAATGGAAATCCTAGTTCTTTATAAACTTTCATTAAAATATCAATTTAAAAAAACAGAAAAGTAGAATGCATCTTCTACTACTTCTCCAAGAAGATTGTTGTGTAAAATGCGTACATTTCTGTTGATGAAATTTTATCTTATTACTTTAACAACAGGCTCATATCTATGACTTTTCATTCCACCAAACCATTTTTAAACGTGTGTATATGCACATATGATGTGTGACTAAGGGAGAATTAAACAAAGGAAAGGAAGAGAGATGGATGGACAAGGAAGAGACAGAAAGGCAAGGGGAGAAGGAAAGAGGTCAGAGAGTACAATTTAGCTTGTGGAACCGCCCCAAAACAAAAGAAAAACTCAGGGCTCCTTGGTGAAACATTACTACTAATTTTCAGAAGATTGTAATTGAATGTCAAACAAAGTGAGGGGCCCTTCTAAGGACAGGACCTTGTGTGATTGTACAAATCATACAGTCATGAAGCTAGAAAACATATCAAATATGTATTTATCACAATGGCTACTGCCATCCTTTGAGAAGGGTATGTTCTAATAAGTTGCATGCTTGTTTTGCTTTGATAATTTGAATATGCAAATTTGAGACTAGAAAATAAAGTGGAATAAATTGCGAGGCAGATATTTAGTAAGTGGCAGGAGTCGGGGTTGATTGTGAATATTCATTGAAGTTGAATCCTGCTTAAGGGAAAGATCAATTTGAAAAATATGTTCATACACATACAGACACAACATATGACAGCAGAATTGCCAAGAGGGACTTCAAAGAAAAGAGACACATAATTGTTGTTGTAGTTGTTGTTAGTTGCTGTCGACAATGATCCATTGCAACCCTCCAAACAATGGATCTGAACCTTGCCATTGTTTTAGCTGTGTACCATTGAGTCTGAATTGACCCAAAGCTGACCCTCCAGTGCGTTTTCCGAGGCAGTTAATGACACAGGAGGAAACCGCCTATTCTTCTCCCATAGAGCAGCTGGTGGACTTGAAGCATGTGACTTTGGGATTACAGCACAGTTTCCTGCCACTAGGGAACCAGAGGTCCCTAGAACTTTGCCATATTCTGTGTTGTTCATTGGAAATTTTAAAAAAAAAATGTCTCTCTGTAGACTGTGTATAACCTCTCTCAGCAGTCTCAACCAAGAAACATTGTGTGTGTGTGTGTGTGTGTGTGTGTGTGTGTGTGTGTTTATGTGCATGTAACCCTAAGGTGCACTGATTAAGCACTCAGCACCTAGTATCACAGTCCATACTTTTTTTGAAGAAACATGAGGCAATTGGCTTTGGTAAACACTTGAGCTGGGGAAATGCCATGGGCCAGTTCTACTCTGTGTTATACAGGTTTGATATGACTTTATGGCAATGTATTGATCTTTTTTTTTCTGGATTTTGTTGTTTTGGGTTTTTAAAATATATGCAGTGTGTGTGTGTGTGTGTGTGTGTGTGTCTGTGTGTGAAAGGAGAATATTTAGAATGAGTTAAGGTACTTAAAATAATTAGAACTTTCTCATTTAAGTGTTAAATATCTCAAACTCCTTTGATTACCAAAGGGGGGAAAAACCCTCATATTTCTCCCTGACCTAGAAGGATGGTGCAAACTGTCTTATCTAGCTGATAAAGTGAGGCAAAAAAGAGAAAGAGGGGAAAAAAGAGAGAAAGCCCTTAACTGACCAGTAGAAGATATTCCTATAGTTTGTTTTCTAAAAATAATAGTTTTCTTTTCAAATGTTCAAATGTATCTTAAATATCCTTTTTAACAGACATCTTTTCCTGTCCAGGAATTGTGATGCTATCCTTCCATCTTCTGGTTTTTACCAGTTGAACATCACTAGTTAAAAACAAAACCAAACAAACAAACACACACTAGTAGTTTTTTCTTTAAAAATATTAAGACCCTTTTAAAACCCAAACACTATCATATTTTAACCCTATGACCAAGATATGAATACTGATTTCTTTGGTCTACCACACTACAGACAACAATCAGTTTCCAAAGGTGGATCAACACTACCTGCAATAGTGGACTTAGTCATGGTAATGATTAGACAGCATTCTATTTTGTTGTAGCTATGATGTAAAATTGATGGATTCTATGGCTAATGTCAGAGGGCACTTGACCAGATGTAAATAGTATCAAGAGGAATGTCTGTCTATGTTTTATTGTATTTGACTGTGTGGATCACAACAAATTGTGGCTAACATTGAGGAAAATGGGAATCCCAGAACACTTGATTGTGCTCACGCAAAACCTATACTCAGCCTAGGAAGTAAATCCTCAGGACAGAGCAAGGAATCACTGAATGGTTCAAAATCAGGAAAGGAATGTGTCAAAGATACATTCTGTCTCCATACTTTTTAAATCTATATGCAGAACAAATCATTCAGGAAGCTGGACTTTATGGGGAAGAATGTGGCATCAGAACTGGAGGAAGAGTCATCAATTACTTGCGTTATACAGATGATACAACTCTGCTTGCTGAAACTGAGGAGGACCTGAAGCACTTGCTGCAGAAGATCAAAGACTGTAGTCTTCAATATGGATTGAAACTCACATCAAGAAAACAAAGATTCTCAACACTGGGCCAATTGGCAGCATTATTATAGATGGAGAAGAGATTGAGGTTAACAATTATAGCTCGCTCAGCTTCACAATCAAAAGTCTTGGTGCCTGCTGTTAGGAAATAAAAAGACAAATTGCACTGGGAAAATCTGCAGTTGGGGACTTCTCCAGAGTTCTGATGAGCAAAGATGTCAGCTTAGAAACAAAAGTGCACCTGACCCAAGCCATGGTCTTAACAATTACTTGCTATGCGTAAGAGAGCTGGACAATGACTAAAGATGAGAGAAAAAGAAACAATGCCTTTGATTTGTGGTGCAGGAGAAGAGTTTTGAACATACCATGGACCACCAAGAGAACAAACAGGACTGCCTAGGAGAGGGTGAAACCAAGTTTCTCCTTGGAGGCAAGAATTTTGAAGCTCCATTTCACATGCTTTGGCCACATGGCCAGGAGGGACCAATCTTTACGGAATGACTTCATGCTTTGAAGTGTGGAGGGGCAATGCAGGAAAGGAATACCCCAGACAAGACAATTTGACACAGTAACTGGGGTAATGGGAGTAGGTGAGTCGGAGTCAATAAGACTGACTTAGGATAGGGCAAGTTTCAGAGCTATCATACATAGGGTTGCTATGAGTTATAGGTGATTTGATGGCATAAAACAACAACAGAACATAATACCAAAACCAAGAACAACGTACCTTAATAACATTTGGGCATTTATGTTGTTTCCAATTTTTTTGCTCACACAGACATTTAGGAATAATTCTGTATAAATAGTTTTGTTCACTACGTGATTTTACAGGAAGAAAATTTGTACTAAGTTGAAACTATGTATATTATAAATTTTGAGAAGTTACTAAATTATCATTCTTTTTTCTCCCTCATAAGAGCTCTGTTTGTTGTTATATACCACAGAGTCAGAACAACTCCTGGCTGCCCTTCCAGCAGCTTTTCAGAGGCTGTAAATCACCTGAGAAGAGATTGCTTGTCCTTGTCCGGAAGAGCAGCTAGTGGATTCAGATTTGCACTGCCTGTCTTTCAATTATAATGCAACTCCTTAATCACTAGACCACCAGAGCTTTCTAGTATAGCATGTTTTATCAAAAATAATTAGAATTTTTGAAGCTAACTAGCCATGTAATTGGAGTAAATTACTTACTCTTCCTTACTGTTTTCAATTTGAATGATACTTGTCTTACAGGTGTACACTGTTGTTTTTGTTAGGTGCTATCAAGGCAAGTATTACTCATAGCGATTAATGAACAACGGATCTGAACTATGTCCTAGCTTGTGCCATCCTCACAACCTCTGATACACTTGAGCCCCTTGCTGTAATCACTGCATCAACTCTCCTGGTTGTGGGGGGAGTGTCTCCTGCTCTTTCTTCAGGTCTTTTCAATCTTTGCTGTGTTTCTGAGAGATGAACAATAAGAATAACAGAAGAATTGATGCCTTTGAGCTGTGGCTTTCGAGAAGAGTACTGAACATCTCATGGACTTTCAAACGAACAAACAAATATATCTTAGAGAAGGTGAAGCCAGAATGTTACCTGAAGGCAAAAATGATAAAACTTTGTCTCACATACTTTTGACATATTACTAGGGAAAGCTTCCTTGGAAAGGGACATCACACTTAGGAAGGTGGTATTCCTATAAGAAATTATAATTAGTAGTGTGAGATGTTCTATTGAGCATGATTACTAAACATTTCTTTGTATTGACCCCTTTCCTAGTTTGACATCATTGCACTTTGACCCTAGTTCTGGGCTTATAACTGGTCTTTATTCTTAAGTATATTTCTATGAAGCTTATGCAAAACAAAAATTATTAAAAATTATCACTGAAGTGTAATTATAGAGAAGAATCCACCCTGGCTACTGGATGACTGACTTTGACTAAAACATAAAACACTTGCATTAAGCACTGATAATTTTTAAGAGAAAAAGATTAAGATCAGTTCAAGAAAGATTATTTTTGCAGACTAAAATTTTAGCTTCTCATCTCTTAATTTTGTTTAGCAACCATTTGTTGCTATCCACAAGGTGGAGGATATAAAATCCCACAGGGAGTTTGACTTCTAATGGAGAGAGGCTCTATATGTGGTTGTTTGACATCTAGTCAATCCTGACTAATGTTGTAATTTTGGTGCCCTCAAGTTGACTGCGACTCATCAGGACCCTAAAAATGACAGATTTGAATTTCGTCCCATTCCGAGTCATCCTTACTATCTGATCTGCTTGAGCTCACTGTTACTGTCATTGTACCAGTCTCTCTTAGTCTTCCTATCTTTCTCTGACCATCTACCTTTCCCAGGATGATGTCCCTTTCCAAGTACTGCCCCCTTCTGACAACAAGCCCAAAACATGTAAGACAAAATTTCATAACCCTTGTTGTTAAGGAGAATTCTGGTTGCACTTCTTGACTTTTAGCAGTTCTGTAGAGTAGAACTGCCCTGTGGGCTTTCCTAGGTTGTAGTCTGCATGGGCATAGATTTTCAAGTATTTTCTCCTGTGAGGCCTCTACATGGGTCAAAGTACCACTATTTTAGTTAGCACTGAATGTTTAACCTTTACGTCATTGCATATATAATTAGTTTCCCCTACATTTGACCCAGGGTGAACCTCACAACAATCAACAATGGCAATTTCAGAACCCAGAGTTGTTGGAAAATTGTAAAATTTAGTTTCGTTGTTGCTATTCTTATGTGCCATTGAGTTGCTTGTAACTCATGATGACATTATAATCAACAGCTTTGAACCTAGTCTATCTTGAGACAATCTCACTGTCTCAGACACACCTACCCTCCTTACCATAGTCACTGGGTCATTTCTTCTCATCCAGGGTCTTCCTCTCTTGTGCTGTCCCTCTACCAGGACTGGTTCGTCCTTGCAACAAGCTCAAAGAATGTGACACAGAGCTTCAAAATCCTTGCCTCCATGGAGCAGCCTAGTTTCACTCTCTCCTTCACCAGCCCCAAAACTCAAAGGCATCAATTAGTAAATATTTTTTCCCCAAAATTAAACCCAGACAATTTTGACTTAAGAGTTTGAAGTACTGAAGATAGGCACTCTAGTTCAAGGTAACTTGACAAGTTCTCAATATTTTCTGACATATTGGCTTTTTTGTATTAGTTTGTCCATCTC
The DNA here is from genome assembly GCF_000299155.1 of Elephantulus edwardii. Classification (NCBI taxonomy): domain Eukaryota; kingdom Metazoa; phylum Chordata; class Mammalia; order Macroscelidea; family Macroscelididae; genus Elephantulus; species Elephantulus edwardii. The sequence continues at coordinate 7,474,917 of NW_006399757.1, read as the reverse complement.
AACCATGTAAAAAAGAGTGGGATATATAGCATATCTGTTATCTTCAGAATTTCTGTGTTTTTGTACTTTTTGTTGTGAGTAATGAATTGAATACTCAAAGTTACAGCTAAGCATTAAATAATGTTTAATGTGCAACCCAGCAGGTTTTATAAACAGGTAAATGTAAATCATTCCAGTAATTTTCCTTCCTGTTCATGCCAATTAATTCCCACATGAATATCCACATCTTTGAAGCTATTTTAAACCAATTCAGCACTTCCTCTCAAAATTGCAGATATTATATAGCTAGCATTTAAGTGTTGCTTTACCTACAACAAGAAATGAGCTACAATGGAGCTCCAAATACATTTTGAATGACTGATATTGATTTTTTCCCCCAACCTTATACCTTATTCATTTTTTAGCTGCACATAGATACATTTTTTATTAAAATAATGGATTTTTTTCCTTTTCACCAAAATGTTAAGTCTTTGTTAAGTTTCTGTTCTGGATTTATTGATTATGTTTCTGTTTTTCAGTTTTCTTTAAGTAGACAAAGTGCTAATATTTTTGTACCATTGCTCCTATTACAGTCTGATAAAGAATAACAGTGGTCATGATGTTCCCAAATCACTTTCTGGTGATTAGGTTACTGAGATTGTATCACTCAGAGAGAACCTTTTCTTAACAAGGAGAAAGAACTACGGCCAGAGTTTAGAGTGTCTTCTAGGCATGTACTGAGACAATTTTCAATGACTAATTACAGCTTAGAAAGCAGTAAAGGACTAACAGTGTTTGTGGAAAATTCATCAGAGGAGATAATTTGGACAAAGAAGGAATGCAGTTGTAAAACAGTTTTGTAAATTCCAAGCATAACTACTTATATTCTTCAAAATAATCTCAGTTTTATTAACCTTAAAGACAGGACATTGGTTATAGAGAAGATAAAAAGCTCATTTAATAAGTGTGTTGCCTATATTTGAATAAAATGTCCTCAAGAAGTCAGTGCAATTCCTTTAAGAAACTGATGGCAGGATATTAGAGATTTTAAGGCCCTTGGGATATATAGTCAAGATATAATGTATGCTAAACTCACTTCCTAGATTCCAATATTTATAATTTTGTTTTTATATCCTTTAATTGATAAGTCTGATGTGCTGAAATATTAAGGACTAGATACTCGTTATTTTTAAGCACTTAAAAAAATCACTACCAAAGAAGTTTATATTTTGCTTTATTTTTAAGTTAATTTTTGCAGAGTGAAAAGGAGGGAGGGGGCAAAGAAAAAAGTGCAACAATGACTGAATGAAAATCCAAAATCTCTGTAAATGTTCATTAAAATTAATAAAATAAAATTTTAAAAAATCAATAAAAGTTAGCTATGGTTGTAGTGATTAAGTAAATTTTCTTTCTTTTTTAAATTTATGAATTTTATTGGTACTAAAATATGTTAAAATATTGTATGGGCTTGAACTTGTCATAAGATGTCTTAATAAATACTATGAAAAGAGGTGTTTGCTTAAATAATTTAGCTACAAGTAAGTTACTTTTAGGGAGCTCTGGTAGTCTACCGACAAGAAGCTTGACTACAATCCCAAAGCTGTTCAAAGCCACCAGCTGCCCCATGGGAGAAAGATGGGCAATCTCCTCTCATGCAATTAACTGCCTCTGAAAACCCACTGGAGGCTCAGCTATGGGTCGGTTTTGACTCTAGGGTACACAACAACAGCAACATGTTACTTTTAAGGAATTCTGGTGCTGTGTGCATCAAGGATGTGTCCTATCATCACATCTTTTCAATCTATGTGTAGAACAGATCATCCAGGAGGCTGGGCTCTTTGAGGAATGTAGCATCAGGATTGGAAGGAGACTCATCAACAACCTGTGTAATGCAGAGTACACAACCTGCTTGCTGAAACTGAGGAGGACCTAAAGTGATTGCTACAGAGAGTTAAGGACTGCAGCCTTCAATATGGATTGAAGCTCAACATCGAGAAAACAAAGATTCTCCCCACTAGGCTAACTGGAAGCATCATGATAGATAATGAAGAGATTGAGACTGTTGACAGCTTCGGTTTGCTTAGCTCTACAATCAACATTGTTGACACCAAAAGCCAGGAAATTAAAAGATGAATTGCATTGGGAAAGTCTCCTATCAGAGACCTCTCCAAAGAACTGAAGAGCAACAATGTCAGTCTTGAGACTAAGGTGCACCTGATACAGGCCATGGTCTTTGCCATTACTTGCTATGCATCAGAGAGCTAGACAATGACTAGGGATGATAGAAGGAGAATTCATGCCTTTGAGCTTTAGTGCTGGAGAAGAGGATTGGATACACCTTGGACTGCTAGGAGAACAAACAAGCTCGTTCTGGAGAGAGTTAAACTAGGCAGCTCTTTGGAGACAAGGATTCTGAAGCTCTGTCTGACATACTGTGGACATGTTACAAGGTTGGATCTGTCCTTGGAGAGGAACATCACCCTTGGGAGGATGGAGGGACAGCACAGGAGAGGAAGACCCTCTATGAGATGGATTGATTCCATCACTGGAGTAATGGGGATAGGTGTGTCAGAGACAATAAGTTTGGCAAGAGATAGAGCAGGGTTCAGGGCTGTTGTACATAGGATTGCTATGAGTCAGAAGCAACTTGATGGCACATAAAAACAATAAAAACAACAACAAAAACAGTGGTAAGAAGGTGCGCTGCAGTCTCAAAAGCATGATGTTCAAATACACCAGATGCTCCGAGGGAGAAAGTTGAGCAATCTTCTCCCATGCGGTTACTTTAAAAAGCCACTGGAGAGTCAGCTCTGGGTCGATTCCAACTCAGTGGCACACAATAACAGGGAGTTGTTACTTTTGGAGGGAAATGAAAATATCTGTAGATAAATATACGCAGATTTTTTCCGCACACAATTAGCCATGCTGACACTTTAAAATATTGTATCTTACATGCGCTACACACACACACACATTGCTGTACTATATCTGATTCTCAACACAACTCACTGAAAATGAGTTGTAACTGACTCATATCTGACCTTCCAGTGAGTTGTGAGTTTTTAGAACCTGTAATTGCAAAGGAGGAGGTTGTTCTTTTTTTCTCCCAATGAGCTGCTAGTGGATTTGAACACTAGAAGCCTTTTATCTGTTCTCTTTGTCTAGCCTTGAAAATCAAGTAATATTTTCATGCTTTTGTGAAATACTGTATTTTTGTAGCTGTCACAAAACAACAATAAAACTATAGAAACAAAAACTATAGAAAATACTCTGAACACCAGTGTAATTTTAATATAAAAGCATTACCAAAAAAACCAAAACAAAATAAATGGAAGAACAAATTTGTAAGAGTGTGAACTTAGTTTCTGATGGCCAAGGAAGCATCCTGAGAACTGTGAAATAAAGTAAGTTCAGTAGGGTAAGATTTAAAAAATGGAAGTAGTAAGAGAACTGTCATACAACTTGAGGGAGAACTATGCAGGATTATAAAAAAATGTAAGTAAAGAGATTAAATTACATATACAGGCATTTCATTTTGTAATAAGAGTGTGGTTAAGTGCTGCTGAGGTGAGTACACATCATAGCTACCCTATGAACAACAGATCTGAATCCTGTCCTATCCTGTGCCATCCTCACCATCTCTGACACACTTGAACCCATTGCTGCAGTCACTGTATCAATCCATCTCATTGAGGATTTTCCTCTCTTTCACTGTTTGTTCCTGCACTTTTCCAGGAATGATGTGCCTCTTCTAGGATTATAGCCTTTCTTAACAAAATGCTCAAAGTATGTGAGAGAAAGCTTTATCACTTGTGCTGTCAAGGAGCACTTTGGCTGCACCTTTTGTAAGACCTATCTGTTTATTCTTTTGACAGTCCATGGGATATTCAGTACTCTTCTCCAATACCACAGCTCAAAACCATCAACTCTTCTGTTATTCTTAGTCATTGTCTAGCTATCATATGCACAGCAAGTGATTGGGAAAAAAATGGCCTAAATTCAACACATCTTAGTCCCTAAATTGACATCATTGTTCCTCAACAGTTTGGAGAGGTCCTTAACTACAGTTTTCCAGTGCAATACATGTCCTCATCTTCTGAGTGCTGGTGTCAAGGGTGTTGGTTATGAATCCAAGTAAAAAATTTTTTACAATTTCAATCTTTATCTATCATAATGTTGTCTATATGTATAATAAATTAGGAATAGTAGAGCAGAATTGATATTTTTGAATCATGGTATTGGTAAAGATTATCAGATGCCAAAAGATCAAACAAGATCCCAAACAAATCTATCAAGGCACTTCTTAGAGATAAGGATATAGTCTTCTCCTCACGTATTTTGGATAGTTTATCAAAATGAGCCATACTTTGGAAGGAGACATAATACGTGGAGGATCAGAAAGGGAGAGGAAGATTCTAAAGGAGATGAACTGATATAATGAGTACAACAGTAGGCTTAAGCACTGTGGATAATTTGAAAATGGCACGGGAGGGTAAGGCTTGTCCATAGGATCTCTAGGGATGGCAATAATACCATACACCAAAGGAAGACACAGAAAGGTTTAAAGGCAGGACAAAAGAAAACAAAAGTGGTAGTAAAGTTAATGGAAATTAATATGGGAATCAATGAAAATTAGAATGGAAAAGGTAATTATTGCAAAATCACTCTGATGCCCATAGATTTGAAGTTTAGGAAACTATGGTACTAATTTTAACTATAAGAAAAATAGAGATAGGCTCAGTTATTTTGAAGTCATGTTGAAAGGCTTATTAACAATGAGAAGCTGAAAAAAAAATAAAACCAGTACCTGAAAGATACAAATTCATTGATCTACAGACAATGGACAAAGGGGCAGATAGAATGCTGGATATGTCTTGTTACATTAAATTGTTTCTTCAATATTTACCTATTAACAAGTCAGACAGAAATAAATGATTTTTACTAACACACAAATTTCAAAGGTTGAATTCCTTACTCTATAAATAGTTTTCAATTCTATTTCTCCCACTAATAATTCTAACTTAATGCAGTCAATGCAGAGGAAAAGAAACATTTAGTAACTAATTCTATTTTCCTAATTCATGGATTAGGATTCTATGAACTTCTTTTAAAATAAAAGTTACATAATTTATCTACAAATTGACAAACTGCCTAATGGTCATTATTTTACCTATAACTCAGTTGAAGAGTTACAATTGAAGTGCAGACTGTTGCTTAAGAATTGCCAGATGCTAATTTACTTTCAAGTCATTTAGATGAAAATTAATTTTGCTTTGCCAGCATAGGCCTAAACATCTGAGAATTCATTTAGGAATTTAGAGATTGTGAAGAATCATAATTTGCTTCACATTTCTATTTCCCATTGAGTTCTAATAAGAAACAATACTGTAATTGATCACTTCCAAAGCAACAGTAGTTAAGCCAAAGCAAAACAAAACTATAACTCTCTGAGTAGTCAATACTTAGCTGAGAAAAAAAAAAGTATCAGAATCCATGCATGTGAGAGACAAGTAGCCTTGGATTAAAGTAGTGTTCTCTTCACAACTGTGGACATTAATGATTTATATCTAAGAATAACTTCATATTTCTTATGGAATCTCAAAGTTTTAAATCTTAGTGTTCTGAAACAGCCATTTCCAAATAATTTTAAAAAATCTTCAGGACTCTTTATTGATCCAAAATTATATATGATTGACAGTAAGTAAAATAGACAAAACTTTTTATTTCTATTGTGTATAGAGAGAACCAGTTGGCCTAGTGGACTAAAAATCATGCTCCCAAAGGTGAGTGACTCTACTCCGCAATCCTCAGGCCTGCATTTGTTTTTTTTTTTTGAAACATTCTTGTTGGTCGTATAACCCTGGTGTGTCCACTTGTTGTACAGAGGTAACTCGTGTTTGCTGTGAAGCCTAACACTGTGACACTGATGCGTCAAATACAAGAATGGTTATCCATGGAGGACAGTGTTTGGTGGAGCTCCCAGATTCAAACGAGCTTGAAAGCAGGAGTGGCATCCACTTCCATAATAACTTGCATCTGGAAATCTTATGAACCTGGAGAAAGGATGAAAGTTATACAGGTGTCCAGGTATTTTGTACATAGTGTCACTATGAGCTGCCTACGACTCAAAAGCACTTAACAACAACAACAACAACAACAATAACAATAACAGCTGTTTGATTCATTGTTCAACTGTTGATAGTTAGACAATGAACAAAGGTGACAGGAAGAGCATTGATACCTTTGAACTGTTGTGCTGGTGAAGAGTACTGAATATACCATGTTGTTGTTGTTGTTGTTGTT
>NW_006399757.1:7462497-7468126 GCF_000299155.1 Elephantulus edwardii | reverse complement strand
GAAAGATAAATCCCTCATTTTGGAGTTGACCATTAGTTACAGTGTAGTCCCTGCCCTTAGCCCAGTGTCTTGACCCACTTATTTCCCAGCTCCACCCTCCAGCAGGATACCACTTCACTTCTACCAAATGCCTTCAGAATTAATGTCCCATTGTCTGACCCATGACTTGACAGCTTGTCAGAGAGATTTTTTTCTGTGTCCAGTGTCTCTTAAGTTTACTTGTACTGTCTCCGAAGGGAAGGAGATGTGTCCTGTAGAACTCCTGTATAGATTGTGTTTTTCTTCTTGTGGAGGTCCTCTGTGGAGCTGGGAGACAGAAGGAAGCAGCCACAGAGGACCTCCACAACAGCTTCTGACACGCCTCCAGGTAACAAGCCCCAAGGCGGAGCCTAAACCGGTTGAGGAGGAACAATCAGGAGACAGAGGGAAGTGGGGAGACAGAAGGAAGAGTGATGATATTCCTCAAAAAATCTTTTCAATTGCAATTGTTTCAGATATTTAAATTTTTGAAGGCATTCAATATTCATTCTGTTCATCAAGTTGAATTGAAAATTCATCCACTAACTCATCATTTTTTCTACAGTATACACATAACAATTCTCTGTTAAATTTAGCCCTTCTGTTTATTAAGCAAAAAAACCAAAATCCAACTGGTTTCAAACATACTATACAGATATGTTTGAAGATTGAGATTGTGTTCTTGAACTATCATCCAAATAGAGCATTTTCATCAGGTAAAAGAATCTGTTTATCTCATATGACATAGTCAAACCTTAACTTTTATTCTAAACTATTAGAAATACTTCTGAAAAGTCTATTATTTCATAAGATTGTTAATAAATGTGGCAAATTTATGACATATTCCAAAACTATTTTTGAAAGATTCTTGCTTCTATAATTTTTTTGCAACATGTGGTGCTGACTTGAACACATTTCGGCAATAGAATCCTACTTTCCATCCCGGCAGTTGTTGACCTCAGTGCTATCTCACTGTCAGTACAGATGTCACTCCATTTTTGCCAACAGCCTTTGTAGCATGCTAAAAACTGATCCAAGCACTGATAGAAAATTCCCCTGTTGTCTAAGTGTCGAATGTTTAAATGAATGCATCCTCCTCCCATTCATATGCATGTCCAGTATAAAACAAGCAAATGGAAAGCTCAAGTATGTATATTTTCATTCAATTAAACTGTAAATGTGTCAGTTATGTACCTCAGCCCATAAATTCAAGTTCACAGGAACATAAATATTTAATCTAACAATTTCTGATTCTAAGTCCTTACTTACTAGGGTAGAAATTACTTAGCCAGGCTTGAGTGTTTCCTACTGTTTCCAGAAGTATATCAGGGTTCCAGTAAGCTAAAACCATACCAGATATTAGGACTGTCACATCTTGTCCTTGAACCTCGCTAATAACTGCTGAACAATTTCACGTCCCTTCTCATTACTTATAATCTTCTTCTACCTCCCTATCAGTTAGGCAGTTATTGTTGTGTGCCGTCAAGTTGGAACCAACCTGATCCATAGTTAACCCTCCAGCAGGTTTTCAGAGGCAGTTAATCTACAGAAGGAGGTTACCCATCCTTTTCCTATGGAGAAGCTGGTGAATTTGAATCATGTGCTTTTGGGATTAGAATGTAGCTTCTTACCAGTTGTGTTGTATACTCTTGTATATGAAGGCATACCTCCTCACAACTTAGGCAATATTTTTGTCGATGTTGTTATTAGATGCCTTCAAGTGACCACAACTCATAGTGACCCTGTAAACAATATATTGAAACCTTGTCCAATTCTACATCACCCTTACAATGTTCTCCAGGCTCAAGCCCATTGTTTCTGTGACTATACCAACCCATCTCATTGAAGGTCTTCCTTTCTTTCTACAAAGTAGATGCCCTATTTTCCCCAGTCTTTTTCAAAGACTTACCCATCCTGAAAATAGGCTCAAAGTATATAAGACAGAGTTTGACCATACTTGCCTCTAAGGACCACTTTGGTAGCACACCGTTCAAATGGATTTGTCTGCCCTGTTGGCAGTCCATGGGATGGCTATTCAACTTTCTTTGCCAAAACCATAATTCAAAGATATTGTCTTGAGACTTTCTTAGTAGTTTTTCAGCTTCCATTGGTATGAAGCAATTGAAATATCTTCTCAGTTTCTGTGAATTTCACCAGTAATGAATTCAGAGCTCTGTTTGTCAAGGCACTTAGCCTTGATCCAATTATTCTTTCTTCATTTCTCCTTTCTCCTTAGGGTAATTTTATATTTTCCTTTCTTTTTTTTTTTAATCTAAGAAGAGAAAGCTTTCTCTTGTTCAATAAAAATAACAATTATAAATTTTGACAGGGGGCTATGATTTATGAAATATTTATTCATCTAGTTAACAAATATACTGCATAAAACATATTTGAGAGAGATGGTATGTTTGAGATATTCAGTAACAATAAGCATCTTAAACATTTTAAGAGGTATGTTTTTAAGAAGGTCTTGTCTTTAGGAAAAAAAGACATCATACTGGGAAAGGTGGTGGGTCAGAGCAAAAGATGCAGTGAATCACTTAATGCAGTGATTCTAACAATGGACACATCATATGAGAGATGATGACGATGGCACAGGATAGGGTAAAGTTCGGATCTGTTGTTCATTGGGTCCCTATGAATCATAGTCAATCAAATGGCATATGGCAACTAAATACTGAGCTTTCTTTACTGAATGAGAAAACACACACACACACACACACACACACACACACACAACCCCAAAGTGCTGGCCCTCTTGTTACTTACTGTAGGGACAGAAAAGAGGGTACTTTAGACAAATATATTTATTTGACAATGCCAGTTTCTATGTAGATAAACAAAGTAGTACAGGTTAATAAATGGAGACAACATATTTAAAACATGGCATATGAGCAGATGTGAATAAATAAAAAGCTTGGATGCTTGGATTTTTTTTTTTACAGTACAAGGAATGGCTTTGAGTTAATCTGGACTTGACTAGTTTTAAGAACAGCAAGAAGGTAGTAGGAGTTGAGAAAAAATGGGGGAAATAGTCATAAGATAAAAACCAATTTAGTCATGTATCCTTTTTCATGCTTTCTCATTATTTTGTAGTCGTTTGACTAAAAGACACAAAAAAAATCCAAAAATAACCAAAACATCACAGAATTAAAAGGGGGGGGGGTATGTGCTAATTTCTCAAACATCTCCTGACCTAATAAGTATTTCACATATTATCAAGTTGGTGGCCTAGTGACAAGAAGCTATGCTGCAATCCTGATGGTAGAAGGGTCAAATCCCACTAGCTATAGGTAGGTTCCAACTTGACAGTATACAACAATATCAAGTTTTAGACAAATGTATCACTACTATTACATTATTATTTTGGGAATTATTCTTTTCATTGTTTATTTGATAAAGACTTAATTGTATTTTCTAGAACACACATTTATATCACATACTTGCTACAGTGTTAGACATTTAGGATTTAAATATCATTTTTCCTAATTGTATGCATTTCTTCAACTGTGATAAGCTTAGCGTAACTTATCTACTATTAAAACTTTTTTGGTAATATTAAACCACTCACGATAAGCTAAAGGAAGCTGAAGGACTCATTGATCATGTTTTTTATTGTTTCAAAATGATGTGAAATTGTTTAGGAACCATATACTTCCAGGAAAGAGTGTGTAACAAAATTCTTGCAAATTAGAAAATGTTTAGCTTCATGTATGTAAAAAACAAAAGAAAATTTATTGTGCCTTCATTTCATTAATTAAAGGAATATTTCCAGGTCACAGGTACTTTCATGTACTATATTGTCAATGATAAGGCTACTTCTCACATCATTTGGAGGTATTGCTAGGACAACTTATTCCTTAGAAAGAGATATCATACTTGGAGAGATGGCAAAGGAGAAGAACTCGCTCAACCAGGTGTATTGACTCTATGACTGTAGTAATTGACTTGAGTATGTTAGGTTGGGTGGATGGCACATAAGAACAGGGTTAAGGTCTGTCGTTCATAGGTTTGAGTCATCTTCAACTTGACAGCACCTAACAACCACTACAACATATTGTCAGTGATCTTAATATTAGTTGATAAAACAGTCACTGAGAGCATAGTAAAAGTTGTTCTTTGCCCTTAAATGTATTCAATGATAATGGATTAATTATTAAAGTTTCTTCAAAAGCTTCTTGTTGTTAATGGAGTATAGAATCCTGTACTGAAGAATTATTGTACCTCTCTTGAAAACAAATAATGTTTGTATGCATAAATTTAGAGAAAATGTTTATCAAAGACTTATAATTTAGATATCATGAAAGCTTTGAAACTATTTAAAATACATAATACAGAATTATCAGGGCTTAATTATATGTTCAATTTTTGCTACATAACTCTCATGAGTGTGCATGGAGCTGTGACCTGCAACTCATGGAGATCCTATGTACAAAAGCTATGCAGACTGATTAGTCCTGAGCCAGTCTCACTGACTACAACACAGCTAACCCGATCACCCAACTTATTGTATCAATCCACCTCATCTGGGTTCTTCCTATCCTGCACTGTCCCTCCACCTTTTTCAGCACAATATCCTTCTCCAAAGACCAGTCCCTCTGGGTCATGTGTCCAAAGTACATGAAACTAAACTTCAAAGTCCTAGCCTCCAAGGAGAAACTTGGTTTCACCCTTTGTTGTTGTTGTTGTTGCTGTGTGCCACTGAGTTGAGTACAACTCATAGCAATCCTATGAACAAAAGATCTGAACCTAGTCCTAGCCTGTGCTATCCTAATACTTCCTGACACACAAGAGCACATTGCAGCAGTCACCTTGTCAATCCACATGGTTGAGGGTCTTCCTCTCCTTTGCCAACCCTCCAGCCTTCCCAACATCATGTCCCTCTCTGAGGAATAGCACCTCCTAGAAATATGTCCAAAGTATGTGAGCTGAAGCCTCATCATTCTTGCCTCTAAAGAGCACTCTGGATACACCCTCTCCAAGACATATCTATTCATTTTCTTGGTTGTCTATGGAATTTTCAGTGTTCTTCTCCAACACCACAACTCAAAGGCATCAATTCTTTTCTGTCATCTTTATTCATTTTCCAGGTCTTAGATGCATAGCTAGTAATGGGAAAGGCCATGGCCTGAGTACTCAAAATGACATCACTACTTCACAATAATTTGGAAAGGTCCCTAACTGCAGATTTTCCCATTGCAATGTGTCTCCTTATTTTCTGACAGCTTCATATCAAGGATGTTAATTGTTAATCCAAGTTTCAATCTCCTCTTCATCCACCATAACACTGCTAATTGACAAGTGGTAATAATCTTTGTTTTCTTGATATTGAGATGCAATCTATACTGAAGACTGCATTCCTTGATATCTTGCAACTAGTACTTCAAATCTTCCTCATTTTCAGCAAGTAAAGTTGTGTCATCTGCAAAACACAGGTTATTGAAGTTTCCCTCCAATCCTAATGCCACACTCCTTTTTCATAGAATTTGTCTTCTTTTCTTTTTCACTTTTATAACAGCTTTATTAATATTTTCTCAGAATTTAATACAATTAAGATCTCTTCCAAGATGTACTGGGAAAGTAGTGTGTAATGCATTAGGCTTCTTCTTTT
>NW_006399757.1:7454824-7462397 GCF_000299155.1 Elephantulus edwardii | reverse complement strand
ACATTCAATACTCTTCTCCAGCACCACAGCTCAAAGGCATCAATGCTCCTTAGACTGCCAAAAGAACAAACAAGTCTGTATTGGAAGAAATGCAAGTAGGGTGCACCTTGGAGGCAAGGATGGGGCAACTTTATATCACACAATAAGCACGTTGTCAGGAGGGCTCTGTTCTCAGAAAATGCTCTCCTGCTGAAAAAGGTGAAGGAACACCTTCAATATGATTGATAATACAGAGGGACTGTAAAAACGGACTCTAGCATATGGATTGTGAGGGTAGTGTGTGACTGAGTAAGACTGTTCTGCCATTCAAACAGTCAGTATGTGTGACAATTTATTCAAGGCTGACTAATAACAATAATTTCCAATGTGATGAAATAGAGGATTTTGAGATAAAAAAATATTCTGGAATATCAATTGAACACTAAATATAACTACAAATGGCCGTATAAGAGTGAGACAATGGAGTTTTTTCTTATAAAAGAAGAGAAAGTAACATGTTGATGGAAGTAAAAAGTTGGATGAAAGAAGAAGTCATAGGCCAAGGAATTTAAAGTGTTTGCAGAAATTAAAAAAAAGAAATTAAAGATAAGAAAAGAGACTAGCCACAGAGCCAAAAAAAGGAACTAAATTTGGCCTAATAAAAATTATTTTCAACTTCAGGTCTCCAGAATTATAGTAAAATAAATTGGTATTATTTAAACTACAAAATTGATGGTAATTTTCTAGAATTGCTATAGGAAACTAATAATCCTATCATAATCATATAACAATAAAACTAATAGGAAAGCATTGTCTTTATTTTCTTTTTAGAATATTCAGTCATTTATTGTCATATATTTGCTGTCCAGAAGTACATATGCCTCAGGTTTCTTTATATAAGTTATACAAACATTCTTTCCCTGAGTAAATATCCTTTCTTTGGAGGGATGTATGTAAACATGTTGCTTTCTTTATTTAGTTTTACCAGAAAGAACTTGGTAAACACAGCAGATTAACCAGTTCTTCAACAAGTGTAGCCAAAGTAATAAAAAATAACAAATAACAGCCACAATGCAATCATATACTCCTCTGCTTACAACTGATCAATAGCTTATTTATTTAAAAAAAATATACTAGTGTGCTTAAAAAATTCATATACATATGTTTCACGTTGTGTTTCACATGTTCCTTCATTCACAAACAATCACTCATATACATAGTTTTATAAAATCAATCACTGTTGATCTATGCCTATTATTACCTTGTCTCTCAGATTCCCATGGGATCTTTCCTAGTTCCTTTACCTGCCCTCTGCCCACCAAACACTGGAATCCTAGTAATCTCCTTTCCTCATACTTTCCCCCTCAATTCTTCCCCTTTTTGGACTTCTATACACATCTTCCTAGTTATCCTTGTATTTTTACAATAAAGGTCTTATACAGCATCTGTCCTTATGAGACTAAGTTAGTCCACTCAGAATATTGCTCTCTAGACTCTCCCATGTTTTATAGTATTTTACAAAATTGCTGGTCCTTAGTGCCACATGATATTCTATTGTGTGAATGTGCTATAATTTTTCAATCCATTCATTTGTTGATGGACACTTGAGATGTTTTCATTTTCTTGCTATTGTGAATAATGCTGCTATGAACATAGGTTTACAAATCTCCTGATGTGTCTTTGTTCTGCTTTCCTTGGGGTATGTTCCTGGCAGTAGAATAGCTAGGTTATAAGAGATTTCTGTGTCCAGCTTTTTAAGAAAACACCGAACAGGAAGGAGTTGCTTATATAAGAAAAAAACTTCTTTATATATTAAAAAAAACCCATATTTCATTGAGTTAGAACTTTAAAGAAGTTCTGCATATACAGTGTTAGGTATTCAGTTCGTAATCCCAAAATTAGTAGTTCAAATCCTCTCACAGGATAAAGATAAGGTGTCCTATAAAGATGTAAAAAAAATAATCTGTTAAAAGTTTCTGTTTCTTCCTACAGGATAGCTATGAGTTGATATTGATTCATTGGCAATGGCTTTACAGTACATACTGCTTTTAAATGATCTGTTTTGATTAACAAATAATTCCACGCAGTAAGCAGGAAAGATTTATTACACCTATTTTATGAAGAAAATTTAAATTCATGAACATACATTGACATGAAATCATATATTCTTTTATTTTTATCTAGTTCTGTTCTGTTTGATATAGGGTTGCTTTGAGGAAGAGCTCACTCAACCATACCTAACACCAACAGAGAGTCCCATTTCTTTGGGAGCAGTTCAGAAAAATATCTGTAACCAGCCAATTTGAGTGTCTCAGTTTCTGGTTTACTCACTTACTCACGTTTGCCTAGTCTCAATGATTCAGGTCTGACCTCAGTGGGTTTTGTAGGCTATAAATTGCATGGGAGGAGATTGTCCATCTTTCTCCCTCAGAAACTATGGTGAATTAGAAGCAAATGAATTAGAAGCACATCCCAATGAACCAGAGTTCCTTGGTTTGTGGTTAACAGATTATATAAACTATACTTATTTGTTGTTGTGTATCAACAAGTCAGAACTGACCTATTTTGAGTTTCAGGGGCAGTAAATGACACGGGAGATTTCCCATCTTTCACCTGTGGAGTACTTGGAAGATTACAAACAGGTGCCTTTGGGTTGGCAGTACAATTCCTTACCAGTAAGCCACCAGAGCTTGCTAAATGCTTATTTACCAGAAAGCCAGTGCTTTTCTAAGCGAGGTATGTAGCAAATTCATCATAGAGCATTCATGCCCAGTAACAAACAGACTTTCAAGGTCTAGTTAGGCAAGAGAAAATTGGACAAAATAGTCATCTTAACTCGTATTTTTATATGAATTAATATAGAACACAAGGATTTTGCTACAATACCAAAGGCATACCATTTGAATCCACCAGCTACTCAGTGGGAGAAGGAAGGGCAATCTGGTCCTATGTAATTCATTGGCTCTGAAAACCCAATGGAGGGTCAGCTATGACTTGATTCTGATTTGACACCACACAACAATATAGAACACAGTGAAACTAAAAGTGTCATCATATACACTTTTGGCACCACCAAACAGGAAATGAAAAGTGAGTTGCACTGGGAAAGTCTGCCATGAGCAACCTCTCCTGAGTGCTGTAGAATAAAGATGTCAGTCTAGATTAAGATGCTCCTAATCCAGGGAGCTCTGGTGGCCTAGTGGCAAGAAGGTGCACTGCAATCCAAGAGGCACATGGTGCAAATCCACCAGATGCTCTGCTGAAGAAGGAGGGGCAATCTCCTCCTGTACCAGTCAGAACCAATTTGATGGTACATGCACAAAAAATAATAATAAAATTTTAAAAAAGGACAATTATAAAAAAAAAGACGCTCCTAATCCACACTATGGTCTTCGCAATTACTTGTTATGCATCAGAGAGCTGGACACTGAGTAAAAAAGATAGAAGAATAACTGATGCCTTTGAGTTGTGGTGCTAGGAATGAGTATTGAATACACTATGGACTGCCAAGAGAACAAAGTGATCTGTCCTGGAGAGGATGAAACCAAGTTGTTCCTTGCAAACAAGGATTTTTACATTCTGTCTCACATTCCTTATGTTGCCAGGAGGGACTCAGTCTTGAGGAAGGCATCATGCTTGGAAGGCTGGAAAGTCACAGTGCAGGAGAGAAAGATGCTGGATGAGATGGATTGACACAATGACTAGGGTAATGGGAGCAGGTGTGTTAGAAACAATGAGATTGGCTCAGGATAGGGCAGAGTTTACAGCTACTGTTCATAGAATCGCTATGAGTCAGTGTTAACTCAAGAGCACAGTTAATAATAATAACAAATATGATGTTTATGACATGGGAAGCTAAATAAAAATAATGAAGAACTAAATTAAAATCCATTGTACACTTTTAATTATGCTATTGTAATTAAGTGCAATAAAGTAATTTTTTTAACTCGTAGAATCCTGATATGACAAAGTAAAACTACCCATACTTTGAAAGAGATTAAGCACTTCCTCTAAAAGATCAAAGTCTACACCTTTGATATGAATTATATCTCAGCATCAAGAAAACAAATATCCTGATAACTGGAGTAATAGGCAACAACATGATAAAAGGAGAAAGATTTATTAAGGGTTTAAGTTTACTTGGATCCACAATCAATGTCTTTGGTAAAAGCATTTAAAAACTCAAAAGAAATATTGCGTTGGAAAAATCTGCTGTCCAGTACTTCCCCAAACTGTTAAAAAACAAATTTGTCCATTTAAACAGTAAGTTGTGTTTGATATAAGCCATGACATTTTCAATTGCTTTGTATGCATCTGAAAGTTAGACAGCAAATAAGAATAAGAAAAAAATGAATCAATGTCTTCAAATTGTGCTGCAGAAGAGTGCAGAATATTCCAGGTAGTGGAAAAAGCAAAACTAAATCTGACTTGAGGTAAGTGTAGCCAGGGTGATTCTGAGAGGACAGGAGGGTGAAACTTTATTTTACATACTGTGTCAAGACACGTTGTCAAGAAGGATAAATCCTTGAAAAAAGACATAATATTGGGACAATATCAGAAAGAGGAAGACGTTCAAGTTGAATTGTCACAGTGACTACAACAATGGGTTCTAGCATAGCAGAGATCGCAGATGATGGTACAAGATAGGGAGAGTTTCAGAATTATTTTTCACAGAGCAGTTTTGAGTCTACTCATCTAGTCATTTGCTCTTTGATGCTACAGTACCTAACAACAACAACAACAACACTTACTGTAGCAGAGTACTAGGTCTTTATCCCTCTAAAAATGGGATAAGTTGAAACCAACAGTGACTCAACCCTTGTACTGCTAAGGCTTGTATTTTCAGAATGAAAAGTGAATTTGTGGAAAATACAAACATAAAACTTAAAACGATATCCAGCTTTCTTTCCAAGCTATTTATGAAAACTTCAGTGGGGAAGATGATATTATGGCCGTCATCAGACAAACTTTTCTCATTATCCATAGTCCACACTATAATTACTATTAAAGTCAAACATCGTAACTGACTGAATACATTCTTCAAGTAAAATATATAAAGTCCATACTGAAGCTATGCAAATGCCATCAAGCACCAAACTACAAGCACATATCAATTATGAATTTTAAGTTCTTCAAAGATTTCCAGAAAAGAAGTTTAAGAGTTTTAAGAAGTAGTTTTACCTCATGTGTGTACCTGTAGCTGAATGATACCATAATTATAAAAGAAGGAAGTACATTTAATTGCTGAAAAATAGCCCAACAGCTCAGAGAAATTTTAAAATGGATGAAAAAGATCCTTCAATATACAGATGGAGTCTTTTTAAAGTAAATGAACTTTGCAGAATACCATTTTAACTTAGTTGTTACTGTTGCTTTTAGGTGATGTCCAGGTGAGTACAACCCACAGACGTGCTAGGAACAACAGATTTGAATCTTGTACTATCCTGTATCATCCTCCCACTTATTGATGCATTAGAGCCCTTTGAGACAGTCACCACGTTAATCCACCTGGTCGAATGTCTTCCTCTTATTTGTGGACTTTCTGTCTTTCTGAGCATTATGGCCTTTTCTGAGGAATAGACCCTACTAGCAACATGCCCAGCATATGTGAGGGAAAGTCTCATCATCTTTGCCTCCAAAAAGCACTCAGGCTACCCTCTCTCCAAAACATCTGTTTGTTCTGTTGGCAGTCCGTGGGATGTTCAGTACTCTTCTCTAACACCACAGCTCAAAGGCATCAAATCTTCGTCTGTCATCCTTAGTCATTGTCTAATTCTCAGATGCATAACTGGAAAAACAAAGCCTGAATCAGATGCATCTTAGTCCTCAAAATTACATCATTACCCCTCAATAATTTAGAGGAGTCCCTAAATTTAGACTTTCCCAGTGCAATGTGTCTCCTTATTTCCTGACTATTGGTACCAAGGGTGTTAACTGTGGATCTAAGAAGGTGAAGCTGTTGACAGTTTCTATCTCTCATCCACTCACCATGATGTTGCCTATTGGCCCAATGGTGAGACTCTGATTCTTAACATTGAGATGCATATATTATAACTGGAATGGCAGCTTCTCAAGAAATCTGAAAGACTGAAGCTATTATTGATGAGTAATTTAGGTCTTATGGACCACGAAAGGGTTAAGTTAAATTTTAGGATATTTATATAAAATAAATATGCAAAACCAAAACACATTGAACATTGCAAAATTTTGGTCCTGTTATTGTGTTGTGTACTATAGAGTAAGAACTGACCAATAGCTATTCCTCCAGTGGGTTTTTAGAGGCAGTTAATTGAATGGGAGGACATTGCCCATCCTTCTCCCACAGAGCAACTGGTGGCCTTGAATAGCGTGCCTTCAGGATTGCAGTGCAGCTTCTTGCTGCTACGCTGCTGGAAAATCTGCTACTATTGCCAGGTGCCATCAAGTCAACTACAATTCATAGTGAACGTATGAACAATAGCTCTAAACTCTGCAGTATCTTAAGTCAATATCACTCACCATCACACCTGCTTTCATTCCCCTAGTCACTGTATCAATATATTTATAGAGGGTCTTCCTCTCTTGCACTGACACTCTACCCTCGCAAGCCCAATGTCCTTTCCAAGGACTGGTCCCTCCTGGCAACATGCCCAAAGAATATCAGACAAAGTTACAAAATCCTTATCCTCAATGAACAACTTAGTTTCACCCTCTTCAGGATAGACATGTTTGTTCTCTTGGCAGTCCATGGTATGTTCAATAAATATTACTACAACTTCTCTATTACTACAACTCAAAGGCATCAATTATTTTTCTACCATCTTTAGTTATTGTCTAACTTTCTGATAAGAAAAAAAAACAACCCAATCTTGTTATTCTTATTCCAGGGTTGAGCCAAAAACAAGTTAGCTGCTTAACATCTTAAATGATGAAATCTTAAAATATATTGCAGAGTGACATTCTCAGCCAGACTGCTGATGTTATGTGCAATTAACTCGAGTATGACTCATGGCAACCCTATGAAAAACAGATCTGATTCCCATTCTCTCCTGTACTATCTTCATCATCTCTGTCTGATACACTTGTATCCATTGCTACAGTAATTATATAAATTTGTATTGTTTATGATCGTCTTCTGTTTTGCTGAGCCTCCACCTTTTCTAGCATAACATCCCTAAGAAAGGGACTCTAAGTTATTTGTAAGTTTCACCACAAGTCATAGGCAATAATTCTTTTCTCATTCATTTCCCAGCTCTCAGACTTATAGCAAGTGATTGAAAAGACCAAGACTTGACTAAAGTGTACCTTAACCTTCAAACTGACTACATCATTACCTCAACAACTGAATATAAAAGATGCATATTTGCTCCTACACCCAAGAAAGGTGATCTAACAGAATGTCAAAATTATTGAACAATATCTTAACATCACTTGCAAACAAAATATTTCTAATGATCATCCAAAAATGGCTTGAACAGATTATAAAATATATTATTGTTGAAATAGGGGTTTTATAATGTATGTTCAAGTATTATAAGTTGAGTGATGATTGTTGTTGTTATGTGCCGTCGAGTCGTTTCGACTCATAGCGACCCTAGGCACAACAGCCCTAAAC
>NW_006399757.1:7442640-7445099 GCF_000299155.1 Elephantulus edwardii | reverse complement strand
CTTCTTCAATTTCAGCAAGCAAGGTTGTGTCACTTGCATAACATAGGCTGTTGATGAGTTTTCCTCCAATCCTGACATCACATTCCTCCTCACAAAGTGCAGAATCTTAAATTATCTGTTCTGCATATTTATTGAAAATTATAGAGACCGGAACATCTCTGACCCAGTCCTTTCCTAATTTTGAGCCATGCAGTGTTTCCTTGCTTTGTTCTGAGGACTGCTTCATAGATGTTGAAACAAATTTTATCTGTTTGATGCAGAAATGACATGGAAAGTTGACTCTAATCAACAACAATAATATTTTAACAGATAGTTAGGCCTCTGTTTTTAGCATATATTGTTATACACAATTATTGAGCAGAATAAGGACAAAGTGTCTCATGATCTACTGGCTTAAACTTCTTTTTGATCAGCTTTGTAAAACAACAAAGAAAACAGAATACAATAAAGAGTAAATAAGATAAAAAATAATATTTATCAACCACTGGAATGGGACAGGCAATCTCCTCCCATGTGAGTAACTGTCTCTGAAAACCCAGCGCAGGGTCAGCTATGGGTTGGTTCCAACTTGACAGTACACAATAACATTTTTAAGAAGTTCTATAAATTCTAATAGACTCTGTAGAGTCATCTGAGCTAAGGAGACTACAGAAGCTTGATACCAACCATAAGACTACAGGAAAAGTCAGAAAGCATTAGTCTATTTTACCTGAAGCCTTGGTAAGCCTGCCATGATATATTCTTTGTCATTATATCCTAATTACCTTAAAAAGAATGTAATAAAAAGAGCTATGTAAATCTAGGAACAAATAATTTTAAATAATCAGTCAGTAAAAGATTATTTGTAACAGATATTTGTAAGGAATGTTGCATTTTCAATTAAAACTCAATTTTTATGTCTGTCTTTTAAAAAAACAAATTTTAGAAGCAAATAATTTGAGAAGCAAAACTACATGAAGAAAAATGTTATATTAGGATTGGAGGAAAACGCATCAGCAACTTGAGTAGTAACTTTGCAGAAAGTGAAGAAGACTTGAAGCACTTATTAAAGAAGATAAAAAAAATTACAACCTTCAATATGCATTACATTTCAACGTTAAAAAAAAAAGTGAGAATCCTCACTACTGGACCAATAGACAATATCGAGATAAGGTTTTCTGAAATTGCCTTTTAACAAAGCTCTTCTTTGTTAATATGAATTAAGGTCACATTCTAAGGATGGTTGAACAAAAATTACAGACTCTGGGTACCTGGTGGCATTTTCAGGTATTGTATTTCTAGATATACTGTAATATCTGTAAACTAACATTTTTGGTGTGCTTTTTTTTAGACACCATTAAATTATTCTTCTTGTCAATATAGCCTTATAATTATTTGTTTGCATTTTGAAGTTCTCCACTGGAGCAAACAAATGTAAAACTCAACTTTTGTTCCCACAAAATACAGAATCAAGTACAAGGTAGATAGTCATCTATTGGTGAAAACCAAAAACAAACTCAAGAATCTCTTTGAAATCAAGACAGAACTTACTCATAGCTGATCTTTCTATTTGGTTTACAAGGCTCTAAATCCTTAAAGGAGAACTATTGGAGCCACTGTTAAGTACTCTTTGGAGGCAAGGATGGTGAAGCTTTGTCTCTCATATTTGGATATGTTCATAGGAAAGTGATAGCATCTTTCAAAATATGGCAAGTCAATGAAAGTGAGGAAGACCCTCAACATGATGGCTTGACATAGTGACTAACAATGGACTCAAGTGCATGAGAGATGATGAAGATGGCATAATATAGGACAGGATTCAGGTCTGTTGTTTATAGGGTCACTATGAGTCACACTCAATTTGATGTCACCTAATGACAGCAAGCAAGAAACGTGCCCAAAATATGTGAGATGAAGCATTGTCATCTTTGCCTCCAAGAAGCGTTCTGGCTACATTTCTCCAAGACATATCTGTTTGTTCTTTTGGATACAGTCAGCACTCTTCCCCAACACCAGAGCAAAAATGTATCAATTCTTCTGCCATCCTTACTCATTGTCCATCTCTCACCAACAAAGCAAGTGATTGAAAAAACAGTGTTATTTTTATTTATGACATCTTAACCTTATCCATTGTCTAGCTTTCAGATGCATAGCTAGACATTATAAAGACTTGAATGGCCTGAATCAGACACACCTTAGACTTCAAACTGATACCATTGCTCTTAAGTATTTGGAGAGGTCTCTGACAGCAGCCTTGCCCAATATGTCTCATGATACTCATGTCTACTGGTACCAAGAATGTTGGTTATTGATCCTGAAAACACAAAATCATTCTATCTCTATCATGATGCTGTCTATTATTTCAGTGGTGAAGACTTGTGTTCTTGATGTTGAGATGTAACCCATACTGAAGATGGGTTGATCTTCTGTAGCAAGAGTTTCAAGTTCTCTCGCTTTCAGCAAGCAAGGTTGTGTCATCT
>NW_006399757.1:7404603-7440700 GCF_000299155.1 Elephantulus edwardii | reverse complement strand
TCTAAAAGACCAAGATGGTTATGATTTAAATCATAGTCTTTCCAATCACCTGCTATACATATGAGTGTGGAATGATGAATAAGGATTATAGGATAATTTCCTTTGAATTGGTGTTAGAGGAGAGTGCGGAATATTCTAAGAACTACCAAAAAAGTAAGTAGGTACATCTTAGAGAAAGTTCATCCAGAGTGCTTCCTGAGGGAAAGGATGGTGACATTTCATCTCACATGCCTTAGTTATGTTGTTTAGTTATGTATGAAAGGCTATTCCTCTCCCAGCAATACCATGAGGGATATAATGCTTAGAAATGTGAGTTTCAGAGAAAAAGACCTTCAATAAGATGGACTATTATAGTGTCTATGGCAATGGGGGCTCAAGTGTGTCAAGGATGATATAGGACAGGGTAGCGTTCAGATCTGTTGTTCACAGGGTTTCTATGAATCATATTTAGCTTGATGATGTTTAACAAAATAACAACAGATTGCTAAACGATTGAATAAATAGCACAAACTGTGTAAAATAAATGTTAGTGTAAGTAAAATTATTTCAAATCCTAGGTATAATGTTTCAACAAGAGGCTTCCGACCAACCAAACAATCCAGAGGCAATCCCCATCCAACACAGAGGAGAAACTAGGGTGTGGGACTGGGGTCTTTGAAAATTCATGTGGCTTTGGAGGGATGAGTTCTTTTTTGTATTGGATGAGGAGTGGCTCTGGATTGTTTAGTTGACCAGAAGCCTCTTGTTGGAGCCAATGAGAACCTGGGGTATGGACCTGGGACCTGGTTTTAATTGTCTTTGAAAGGAATATTCTCCTAAGTGGTATAGCCTGTTCTGTCATTTCTCTATATTGAGGTAAGTTTGGATTGCTGTGATATTGAATGGTGTGCCATCAGTCAGTCTAGTGTCGTAATGGTTACAGATGGTTGACAATGTTTGGTAGAGCTCACTGACTAAGACAGGCTTGGAAGCAGGGGTGGCATCCACTTCATAAACATGCCTGTGGAAACTCTATGAACTTAGTGAAAGGACAATAGTTAAGGACAGGGTTAAGGTCTTTTGTTTATAAAGTAGCTACTCAATGACACTTAACAACAAAAACAACAAATAATGCCAGGCCTTTGTCTCTATTTTGAAGTTGGGTGAGGCAGCTGGACTCGGTAAGATGGTGCTCTTGTTTTGGTTGAGGATCTATATGGATTGTGTGGTTGTTTTTTATTTAAACCTCTTGTTTAGAGTCAACAAGACCTCCTGGAGGGCTCTTGTATTTAAAAGTTGGGCCCGAGGGATTATATTTTAATCCCTTGTTACTATGTTTTGGTGAACAATCTTCTAAGTTATACAGCGCTCTGGTCAATTTGCTGTGCTGAGCTAATCTGGGTTTGTTGTGACATGAAACCTTATGCTACTGGGGTCTCAAACACCATAATGGAACAACTGTGCCCTAGGTGTGCCAAACACCATTAGGCTACCCATCATGGACAGTGTTTGATGGAGTTCCCAGATTGATTCAGTTTGGAAGTAGGAGGAGCATCTACTTCCTAAACCACATGCCTCTGGAAACTCTATGAACTTGAAGATATAATGGTAGTTATAGAAAGGCTTCAGACTTTTTGTCCATAGGATTGTTATAAGTCGTGCTCAACTCACTCGATGGCAATCAATAACAACAAGGCATAATGAGTCCAATACAGAAGTATTGATGGAACTATAGTTAGCTTAGTTCACTGATGCCTAGAAAGTCAATCTTCATGTATTCCATTTCAATTTTGATCAAAAGGTGATTAAACAGAACGTCAAAATAATGTTAATATCACATACAAGAAGAGTATTGCTGAAGATCATTCAAAACCTGCTAGAACACTACATACACAGGGAACTTCCAGAAGTTCATCAGTCTGGGTTTAGAAGAGGCCATAAGACCAGGTATATCTTCGCTGATGCCAGAGGGATTCTAACTGAATGCACACAATACCAGAAGAATGTCTATTTGTGTTCTATTGACTACGCAAAAGCATTTGACTGTGTGGATCATAAATTATGGCTAGCACTGAGAAGAACAGAAATCCTAGAAAACGTGATTATGCTCATAGCAAGTCTATACCTAGATCAAGAAGCTGTTGTCTGAAGCAGGATAATACAGCATAGTTGAAAATCAAGAAGGGTATATGCCAAGATTGCATCTTTTTCTCTCTACTTATTCAATCTGTATGCTGAGCTAATAATCTGTGAATCTGGACTCTATGAAGTAAAATGCGGCATCAGGATCAGGGGAAGACTCATCAACAATCTGTGTTAAGATGACACTATCTAGCTTACTGAAGGTGAAGAGGATAAAAAATGCTTGTAGCAGCAGATTAAAGACTGCAACTTTTGATATGGATTGCACCTCATCATCAAGAAAACAAAGATCCCTACCACAGGACCAAGAGTCAACATTATGATATCGATGGAGAAAGGACTGAAGCTGTTGGTAATTTTACCTTGCTTGGATCAACAATCAACACTCTTAGTACCAACAGTCAGGAAATCAGGAGTATTGTAGTGGGCAAGTCCATGGTCAGGACCCCCTTCAAAATGCTGAAGAACAATGATGTCAGTTTGAAGACTAAGGTGTACCTGCATCAGGCCATCATCTTCTCAATCACTTACTGTGCATCAGAGAACTGGACAAGTGAATAAAGATGACAAAAGGAGAATTCATACCTTTTAGTTTTAATGCTAGAATAAAGCTCCATGGACTGTCAAAAGAATAAGCAGGTATGTCTTGGGGAAAGTGCAGTCAGAGTGCCTCTTGGAAGCAAAGATGGTGAAGCTTCCTCTTTCTTACTTTGGACATTAGTTAGGCAAAGCTATTCCTTGGAAAAGGGAATAATGCTTGGAAAGATAGAGGAAGACCCCCAATGAACTGGATTGCCATGGTAACTTCATCATTGTGTGTTGTCATTGACACACTCTAGTGTGTCCTAAATGATGAGGATGGTACAGAATTGGGTAGGATTCAGAGCAGCTGTTCATAGAGTCTCTATGAGTCATCATCAACTCAGTGGCACCTAACAACAGCATAATAGGTTCTACACCAGCATAAAACAACCAACCACAAAACTATACCCTCAATTCAACATGAGGTCAAGTCAATAAGTTCGGGGTCCATATGACTTCGTGCTACTCAAAGTCATCAACCCTTTTGTGATTACCCATGTATATACTAGGTCATACTTAGCCTTTCCATTGCTGTGTGCCTCCTAATTCCACTCTTGTGGATCTAGGTGGTCACCATAAGTTAGTATACTAGTCACCCTCCTTTAACTTCAAGTCCTGGAAGGGAGCTCTGATAAGTAGCAAATTTATGCTGCCTCAGAAACCAAATTGCTCATTCTAGTTTTAAAAGGTCAAAGTCCAATGTGGGGGCTAAGACTGAGTCAAGGGACCAGTCAGTCTGGAACACAGGATGAGTATGGACTCCTGAGTGTGCAGCTGACCTAACTTTGGATGGTTTGAGATGACTTGACCAGAACTCAAGAAGATAGTTCATGCTGAGATCTTGTGTTGATGGCTGCAATTTGATGGCTTGCTCTTGACTGGACTTTGCTTATGGATACAAATGCTAAATTTTTAATTCAAACAGGAGCTTCTCAAAGGAAGGAACATACTTGTTTCCTGAGAGTGTTGGTAGGATAGGGATGGGCAAATCAGAAATTGGCTCTCTAAAGTGTGGGAGAGTAAAGTGTGAAAAAAATAACAATGAGATAGACTAAAATGCTAATTTATTTATCTTATTTTCTACCAGAATGTGTTCATAGGTATGAACTATTTTTTCAACTTCTTCAATGTGTACCAAATACATGACTGTATAAAATTAGATTTTACCTAAGAAATTTAAGTCACTCTTTGTTTGGTACAGTAGAACCTACATGTATAAATGGCAATATTTTCCCCCATAAGAACTACATTAGTTTTATCCTGACTGGTAGGAAAAAACAAACCAAAATACAAAGAGGACTTAACTAGTTCAGGAGGAGGGGAGACAAAGGCATTGAACCTGTATTTCTCTTCTTTATTTTAAAAATTATAATAAAGCAAAAGTGTGTTTTTGATAATGAACATTTTAAACTAGTAATAGTCTGTCTTTATTGTGCAATTTTTAAGTGTTCAACAAAAACACACTCAAAGGTTCCAGGAGATAAAAATCTGATGTTCTACCTTTGGCAAGATTGCTGTTTTTAAAATTCTATAGCGCATTATACGTTTGAGGTATGGGGGTCTCTGTGAAATGTTGTAATTTCTGCATCAATAGAGTTATTTGTACAAACTACGAATAGATAAACTAAGTGGGGGAAAAACAATATGCAATAAGGGATTGATTGATTGATTATTATTGTTATCTGCCCTCTAGTCAAAGTTATTGTTATCTGCCCTCTAGTCAAAGTCAACTCACACCTGGCCCACCAGTAAGTTTTCAAAGACTGTAAATTGTAATGAAAGAGATTACCCATCTTTCTCACATGAAGCAGAGTGTGTTGTTAAATCATCTACCTCAGGGTTGGCGAGTAACTTCTTATAACTAGACCACAAGAACTACCTAAAATGTTGATTAAATATTATAATTAATTCATTATATCAATTAATGTTACAAAAATGTTTATGAATGATTGTATTAGAAACCAATTTGATTTGTAAATAATTATTCAATTAAAAATAGTCAATAAAAATAAAAGCTTGAAGACATTAAAAATAAAACATTATATTGAATGATATGTCAGACATGGGACACCAAAGCGATAGGAAGTTGGTTTTGTTCTCAAAGTAGAGAAACCTGGAAAAGTAATTCAGGAGTGGTTCTCTCTTATAGATTAAGTATTGATCTCAAATATTTTGTGATGTATAAAATGATTTCTTTTAAGTCATAGCCATTTATTTGTGCTTTCACCAAAACCTAGTTAAGCTGCTAGGACTGTAAAAGTGAACTGGAATAATAAGAGGACCTTGTGTAACAGGGAAAATGTTTTGTCATATAACATAAAGGGGTTTACTGTAAAATCAGAGAAAATATCCTTAAACAATAATGCCATAATCTTAAAATCCCACTTAGCTTTGCGGACTTTTCTGTAAGCAAGTGCATTAGAGCATTGAAAATAAAATCTGCCTTCTGACGAAAATAAGTGAAAACAAGAATTGTAATATTCTATTGCAAGTGTTTTAGATTTTCTTAAGTCATTCTGTACTTACCTTACCTGCATTTTAAGAAAATCATCCCCTTTATTCACAATAGCTAGGAGAAAACTGAAAATACGAAAATGGTTTTTGTTTATGTAGATAAAGAAAGACTGGGTTTGTCTTTTAAAGCTTCTGTCTTATTACAATGTACTGTTTATATAATAGTACTGTAATCTGCTATTCTTCTGGTGCTAATTTCCATAAAACTTTGACAATTAGCTTTATGAAAAAACCCCTAAACATAAAATGCATTTATTCAGCTCCATGATGTTCTTTTCAACCAGGTGGAGAAACTATTAACTCATACTAAAGTGCTAAATTGGATAACAAATTTGCTCACCAACACAATAGTATCATTATGATTTTTAATGTTCCTGATTTGTAGTGGATGTAAAGTTTCTTGTTTGAGTGAGTAAATTTTCATTGACAATAATCAGAAGCAACCTGAAAAGAGAAAGGATATAAACTTAATGCTATCATTCTTACATTTCCCATAGTTTTGCATTCATATACTGATTCCTTCTCAAAAGTTGTCCAAGAGATATTATTTCATTAACTTTCTCATCACTTAATGAGAGGGAAAAAATATGTTTTAACATCTATTTATTTTTGCTAATATTTTCCTTATTTACAAAAAGTCCCTCAACAAAAATATTGTATTATTTAAGTAAATGTAAAAAAACCGAGAAACTAAAAATCAGATGTCACTGTTTGGTGTTGTCTAGTCAAGTACGACACATACAGACCCTACGAACAACAAACAGATCTGAACCTTGTCCTAGCCTGTGCCATCTCCACACCAGCTGACATATTATAGAGCCCATTGTGCTTGTCACCATATCAGTCCACTGGGTTGAGGGTCATCCTTTCCTTTGCCAACCCTCCATCAATCCAAGCAGGGTGTACTTCTTCAAGGAATAGCACCTCTCAACCCTCCATCAATCCAAGCAGGGTGTACCTCTTCAAGGAATAGCACCTCCTGGCAACATGCCTGAAGCATATAAGAGGAAGCTTTAACATCTTAGCCTCATAGGGACACTGTGCCTGCACAATCTCCAAGATATACCTATTTGTTCTTTTGGCAGTTCAGTACTCTTCTCCAACACCACAGCTCAAAGAGCTCAAAGGTATCAATTTTTCCATCATCCTTATTCATTGTCCAGCTGTCAGATGCATAGCAAGCTATTAAACACACCATGGCATGACTCAGATGCACCTTAGTCCTCAAACTGACATATTATTCCTCAATTATTTTGAGAGGTCCCTAACCGCAGACTTTTCCAGTGCAATACACCTCCTGATTTCCTGACTGCTGGTACCTAGGGTGTTAACTGTGGATCCAAATAAGATGAAATTGTTGAAAGTTCTAATTTTTTTCTACATCTATCATAATGTTGCCTGTCAGTAAGTATCTTTGTTTTCTTGACATCAAGATGCAATCCATAGTGAAGGTTGTATTCTTTGATCTTCTGCAACATGTTTCAAGTACTCCCAACTTTGGGCAAGCAAGGTTGTGTCAGCTACATAATGCAAGTTATTAACGAGTCTTCCTCTGACCTTTTTTCCCCCTTTTTCAGTGTTATTATGCACATCATTCTATGAGACTCGATGGCACATAAAGACAACAACAACAACAACTTTGGTTTATACTGATTTATTTACAAAGTTCAAATACATTGTTTTTCACACAAGATCCTTACCATTTCCTCTTCTTCTTATCTTAATAGCACAATCTTCTTCATAGATTATGAGCTTTTCAAATTATTTTCTTAGCATACAGATTGAATAGGTATGGAGAGGGAATACAACCCGACTCCTTTCTTAACTGAAAACCATGTAGCAGTTTCTTGCTTTCTTTACACAACAGCCTCAAGGTCTAGGTCTAGGTATAGCATAATTAAGGGCTCTGGAATTCCCATTCTTCTCAATGTTAGCCATACTTGTTATAATCCATGCGTTCAAACACATTTGCATAATCAATAAAGCATAAATAGACATTTTTCTGGTATTCTTTACTTTCAGCCAGGATCCATCTGACATCAGCAATGATATCATGTTGCCATGGCCTTTATGAAATCCTGCTTGAACTTCTGACAGTTCTCAATGTACTATTCTAGCCATTTTTATTACTTTTGGCAGTATTTTGCTTGCATTTGATATTAATGATCTTGCTCAATAGTTCTCACATTCTATTGGATCATCTTTCCTGGGATTGGAAACAATTAAAGAACCCATTGTGTATTCCCCCCTCCTGCTCCTCCTCCTCGTCCTCCTCCGTGTGTGTGTGTGTGTGTGTGTGTGTGTGTGTATGTGTGTGGGAGATAGTGAAAAGGTTGTAATTCAGATTAATAACAAAATACAGTCAAGACAACTCTCAAAATGTGCATGAAGACACCTAAGCTCTGAGCCTTGTAGCTCTAATTATCCAACTTCTCAGTATTACCAACATTGGCTCCCTCCCCAACCCCAAAGTCATGTCTCATATTCAAATCTCTAGTTCAGTCATTGCTGTTGCTGCAGCTGCTGCCATCCTAAAGCATGTCCTACATTTCACTGAATTTAGAGATGTCTCTCTTTTTTGTCTAGGTGGAAAATATCTCTTTTGGCACAGGAAGAATTCCTTCTGGTGGGTGAAGATCCTATTCTCTGCAGCTAAAGCTGTTCAATTTATCGGCAAGACTAACAAATCCTAATGTAGATTGCTGAGACTGGCCAATCAGCTTGTGGAATGGTAGATAGCCAGTCTTTTGTGGATAGGCCAGCACACCTCACTTGCAAAGTCCCAGCTCCTCTGTATAGTCAGTCATCAACACTAGAAAACCCACATGGAGAGACAAACTCCACAGTCCACCCTCTGGTTTTCTAGCCAATAATAGTCACATATGAAAGATAGACTTCCTTTTTACAGTATACAACAGCTATATTCATGAGTGTGTATAATCAGAAACTACATTCCTCATGCTTTAACTCTTCCATGTTAGACAATTTCTGATTTGTCCATACCCAGCTTACCAGTACTCTGAGAAAACAAGCCATGTTTTCTTCTCTGAAGAAACTTCTGTTCTAGTTAAAACGTCTAGTATCTGCATTCATAAACAAAGCCCAGTCAAGAGCAAACCATCACACTCCAGCCATCAACACTAGATCACAGCATGGAATATCTTCTTCTGTTCCGGTCCACTCATCTCAAGCCATACAAGTTTAGGTCAGCTGCAAACTCAGAAGTCCACACTTGTCCTGTATTGCAGACTGACTAGTTCTTACATTCAGTCCTAGCCCCCACATGTGGTCAAATCAACAAAATGAGGGTTCACATGACTCCTTTCTTCTCAAAGTCAGCAACTCTTTTGGAAATATCCAAGTGCTTACTAGCACAAATGCTGATGGAACATGTCCAAACTCAGCCTGTCTCTTCATTGCTGCGTGCTTCCTAATTCTACTCTGGTGGTCCAGGTTGTCACCAAGAATGAGCATACATACCAGTGTCCTTTCTCTTCAAGTCCTGGAAGGGAGCTCTGATAGCTACTAACACTGTCTACATTTCCTCAGAAATCAAACTGCTTGTTATAGGGTTTTGTTGTTTTATATTGGTTTGCATACAAAGTTCATATACATAGTGTTTCACATTTTCCATGCAAATTGTGTTTCATAATAATCATTGCCATGCATTATGCTTTATAAATGCCTCTGGAAACTCTATGAACTTGAACTATAGAAAAGCTTCAGGCCTTTTGTTCACAGGGTTGCTATGAGTTGTGCTTGACTCAAAGGCAGTCAAGAACAACAACAACATGTTTTATAAAATTAATCATCATTGGACCTTGTCAATCATTACCCTGCCTTTTCGGATTCCTTCCAGATCCTTCTCATTTGCTTCATCTCCTGACCAGTATGCTGAATGAACTAAATTAGTTTCATAAGGACAAATACTACATAAGACCATTCTTGTAAAAAAAGGGGTAACTAGTAAAACAGGACACAAAGTTGGAAGGGGTGGGAACACAGGGGTGAGGCTCAGTAGAGGTTAAACCACAGAATGGTTCTAGTTTTAAAATGTCAAAGTCTCTTTTTTTTTCTTCTTTCTTTCTTTCAAATGTATTCAAAAGTCCAAGGAAGATCTTATTCAAATGTAAATAGCCTCAGAGTACTGGGTGGGGCTTATGTGCTGAGATCTGCTTTCAATGGTCTATTTCCAACCTCATTTTTATCACCAAGCCCATATTTCCCAACAACTATTAATTGTCTCTCTGGAGACTAAGGTGCATCTGATACAGGCCATGGTCTTCACAATCACTTGTTATGCATCAGAGAGTTGGACAATGACCAAGGAGGACAGAAGGAGAATTGATGCCTTTGAGCTGTGGTGCTGCAGAAGAGTACTGATAATACCATGGACTGCTAGGAAAACAAACAGATTTGTCCTGGAAAGGGTTAAATCGGGTGGCTCCTTGGAGGCAAGGATTCTGAGGCTCCGTCTAACATACTTTGGGCATGTTGTGAGGAGAGACTGGTCCTTGGAGAGGGACATCATGCTTGGGAGTGTGGAGGGACAGCGCAGGAGGGGAAGGCCCTCTATGAGGTGGATTGATTCAGTGACTGGGATAATTGGGATGGGAGTGTCAGAGACAGTGAGATTGGCACAGGACAGAGCGGAGTTTAGGGCTGTTGTACATAGGGTCGCTATGAGTCGCAAGCAACTCAATGGCACATAACAACAACAACAACAAAAACATTAATTATTTCTTCATGAACACATCTTGATTGCATGTTCAGTCAATTTTTGACTGCAAGATTTGGTAAAAATTCTCAAGTTCTTCCTCTTTGTCTCTAGATGTAGGAGTGTATATTTCAATAATAGTCCTGTTAATGGGTCTTCCTTGTATGCCTATGGGTATCATCCTATCATTCACATTATATTTATTTATTATATTATCACATTATATTTCAAGAGAGAACTTGAAATTTACTGTTTTTGATTATGAATGCAATTCCTTTCTTCTGTTTTTCATTCCTTGTATGGTATACCATATGATTATCAAATTCAAAGTGGCCAAAGCTGTCCATTTCATCTCACCTCACTAATTTCTAGTATGTCAAAGTTCATGTGTTCCATTTTATATTTAACAATTTCCATTTTTCCAACATTCAAGGTTCATACATTCCATTTTCCAATTATTAAACAATGATTGTTATTGTTTTTCCTCATTTCAACTGACTTCCACTCTGGGCCCTATCACTACACTACAAATACTATCCTCTTCTTTTGGTTTTCATAGGGTTTTCAAAGGCCTATTATTTAGGAAGTAGACAGCCCATCTTGCTTCCTAGTCTTTCTTAATCGGGGAGCTCCAACAAAACCTGTCCACCATGGGTAACCCTTAATGGTATTTCCTGCATTTGAGCTGTGGAATTGGAGAAGAGCACTGAACATCCCATGGACGGCCAAGAGAGCACACAGATATATCTTGGAAAGGGTGCAAGCAGAGTGCTCTTTGGAGACAAGAATGATGAGGTTTCACTTCGCGTACTCTGGCTATGTTGCTAGGAGAGTCTGTGTCTTGGAGAAGGAGATGATGCTGGGAAGGGTGGAGAGTCAGTGAAGAAGAGGAAGACCTTCAACCAGGTGGATTGACACAGTGACAGCTGAAATTAGCTCTTGGGTGTCAGGAAGTGTGAGAATGGTACATGATAGAACACGGTTCAGATCTTTTGTTCATAGGATCACTATGAGGAGTTGTACCCAACTGAATGGCACCTAACAAGAACAACTACTTTTAACAAGAAATTTTTTCTAGCAAACATTCCTCTTTTAGTATCCAGTTAGCCTCAAGGAAGATTACACACTTTTGATATTTACAGTATCTAGCAAGGATTCTGAGTCTTCGTCTGACATATTTTGGACATGTTGTAAGGAGGGACAGGTCCTTGGAGAGGGACATCATGCTTGGGAGCGTGGAGGGATGGTGTAGGGGAAGACCCTCTATGAGGTGGATTGATTCAGTGACTGGGGTAATCGGGATGGGTTTGTCGGAGACAGTGCGATAGGCACAGGATAGAGCAGGGTTTAGGGCTGTTGCACATAGGGTCACTATGAGTCACAAGTGACTTGACAGCACATAGCAACAGCAACAGTAAACATTTATATCATACATCTTAAGAATTGTTGTTGTGGTTAAGTGCAGTCTAGTCGAGTACAACTCACAGTGACCCTATGAACAAAAGATCTGAACCCTGTTCTGTAACTATCATTGTTTCTCTAATATTCATAGTTTCCAAAGGCCTGTTGTCTAAGAAGTGGATGTCAATCCTACTTCCAAACCCATCTTAGTCTGGGAGCTCTACCAAACTCTGTCCACCATAGATAATCATTATGGCATTTGACATACCAGTGGCACCGTGTTCCGTATCACTGCAAGTGTAGCAAACTGACAGAGCAGTGCTGTACCACTTAGAAGAATATTTTTCCAAACACAATTAATACCAGACCACAATTAATATCAGGCCACAGGCCCAAAGGCCCAACCAACTTTCAAATACAAAGGCCTGACCACTAGGTCCTGATTGACTTAAAGAAGAGGCTTCCAGCCTGCAGCTGAATGTTAGCTAAATCCAGCTTGCCAAACAGTTCACACACGATTGTGAACAAAATAAAAAAGAAAAATCAACCAAGTTCAATGAGCTCGCACATGATTGTGAACAAAATAAAAAAGAAAACAAAAAAAAAAATCCAACCCAAAACCGCTGTTTACACCTGACTTTCAACTAAATCAGAACTTACCCTCCAGAGTCCCACTGCTTCACACATGAGCTTAACATTACATCATCAAAAATCTTAATTATTTATACAATATATGTCAGTCTGGAGACCAAGATGCGCCTGATACAGGCTATGGTCTTTGCAATCATATGCTAGGCATCAGAGAGCTGGACAGTGACTAGAGATGATAGAAAAAGAATTGATGCCTTTGAGGTGTGATTTTTGGAGAAGAGTTTTAAATAAGAGAACAGGTTTGATCTGGAGATAGTGAAACCGGGCTGCTCTTTGGAGGCAAGGATTCTGAAGTTTTGTCTGATTATACTTTGGACATCTTTCAAGGAGGGACCAGTCTTTGGAGAAAGATGTCATGCTTGGGAGGGTGGAGGAACAGCTCAGGAGAGGAAGACACTTGATGAGATGGATTGATTCAGTGACTGGGATAATGGGGGTGGGTGTGTCAGAGACAGTAAGATTGACACAGAATAGAGCCAGGTTTAGGGCTGCTGTACATAGGGTTGCTATGAGTTGCAGGTGACTCGACGGGACATAAGAACAACAACAATTATAACAGTACTATGTTGTTGATGTTATTGGGTACCACAGAGTCAGAACTGACCCATTGCTAACCCTCTCATGGGTTTTCAGAGGCAATTAATCTCACGGGAGATTAACCATCCTTTACTCTTGGAGCAGCTGGTGGCCTTGAACTCTGTGCCTTCAGGATTGCAGCACAGCTTCTTGCAACTAAGCCATCATAGCTTCCTACTGTATGGAAAAAAAACCTCTCGCAATACTCATGAAGTTAAGTCCACAAAAACACATAAACTTCTCAAGGAATTAACAATTTTAACTTCAATCTCCAGCCTCAGGCCATTTTCTCTACACTTGTCCAGAAACACATGGCCTGCCTAAGACCAAAAGCCACTTTCAAGTAGCATGAAAACCCTTAACTTCTTGAAAAATCCCACATTTTCATGTGTCTGGAGCCATCACACTGAATCCCACATCTGACACCAACTGTAAAAAGAACAAGGGCCACATGGGAGCACCATATCTGACCATAACTGACTTTACAGGGGGAAACTATCCCCACCTACAGCATCAATAATATAAAACCAATTCTCATGAGGTCAGACATGTCTTCCATGCTCCCATGTCCCTATAGTCCCTATATACTCATCAGCACCAATCCTACTTGGCTGTGTCCAAAACTATATGTTAGAGCTTGCAAACCACACAGACTCATAATTGGAGAAGTTAAAGGGTTATAATTCAGATTAAAAATAAAGTAGAGTCACAAATGAATGGATTGAGAAATTATGGTACATTCACACACACAATGGAATACTATGTAGCACACAGGAGCAATAACTTTGTAAATTATTATGTAACTGGGGAGGGACTGGAAAGTATTATGCTGAGTGAATGAACTCAGTCCCATAAGGATAAATATTATATAAAACCGTTAATTGTAGAATGAGTATTACGATCCAGGAGGGGTGGGAGAGAATGGAAGCAAAGGGATGTGGATGTGTAGGGGGAAGAGGGGATTAATCATTGGGTTGTACAACTTGATGGGGGGGGTGAGGAAAATGGAAAGAATTTGTTCAAATTTGTATTAGAATTTTGTAAATAAACTAGTGAGAAAAAAAAAAATTTAAAAAAACCCCAAACCTGACATCATTGCTCTTAAAAAAAAAAAAAAAGACAGCTCTAAAATGTGCATGAAGATATCTCAGCTTCAAGTCTCCTCAGTCTTTCCAATATTGGCTCCCTCACACCAAAGTCCCATCTCACATGTAATTCTGTAGTTCAGCCATGGCGGCTGCTGCTGCTATCCTGAGACACCTCCTACATTTCACTGGACTGGGGATGTCTCTCTTTTCTGCCAAGGTGACAAATCTCTTGGTGCAGGAAGAATTCCTTCTGGTGAGTGAAAAATTTCTCCCCTCCATCTTATTTTGATGCTTCCATTCAATATACTGTTGTATAGCATCTCTCAATATTGCAACTTGAGGTTTAGATTTTTCAGTTCTCTCAGTTCGAGAAATGCAGAGTCCATTCTTTCCTTTTTATTTTCCATTTCCAGCTCTCTGCACATTCCATTATAATGCTTTGCCTTATTGTCTCCTGCTGCCCTTTGAAATCTTTTCAGCTCTTTTATGTCAGCATATTGAAGTAAAAATCTTACCAAAGTAAAAGTTATGCCTAAGTCAGAATCAGATAGATTCACTTAAAAACTTATTAAGAAATATTTTTTAAATTTAAGTAGTCATTCCATACATTCTATTAACAAAAGCATAAATATTATTAATTACATAAAGAATAATACTGAGGGAGGGGTTTGTGCGGGGAGAAGGGTGCAACAATGAATGAATGGAATTCCAAAATCTCTGTAGATGTTCATTGAAATGAAAAATAAACAACCTAAATTAAAAAAAACAACAAAACAAAACAAAAAAGAATAATACTGAATTGCCATGTTGTTGTTGCTGTTAGATACTATCAAGGCAAATACAACTGAGAGCAAACCTGTCAGTCACAGATGTAAACGTTGCTGTATCCCGTACCATCCCCATCACCTCTGATATTCTTGAGTCCATCGTTACAGTCACTGTGTTAATCCATCCTATTGAAAGTCTTTTCTTTCTCTGACTCTCTACTTTCCCAGAAAAATGTATTTTTTCCAAGAAGTATCTCTCCTGACCATAAACCCAAAGCATATCACATCTTACCATTTACTATTACCAATGGTAATTATACTGTTATAAAAATGTCTAAGAATTATGGTGCAAAGAAATGTTATAAGGAGGGTTTGTGATGTTAAATGTGCTATGAACTATTTATTCTCTTTGACAACATGATCTTTGTGAACTTGAGATTTTTTGTTTCATATTTCACAAATCATATGTATTATGGAATGAATTTCCCCCCCACAGTCTGTTATTAGGGATCTCAGGAAGCCTAGTGATAAGAAGTTATACTACCAACCCTAAGGCATACAGTTCAAATCCACCCATTTCTCTGCAGCAGAATTTATAGCCTCTGAAAAGCCTCTGGACAATCTTTTATGAGTTAGTTTTGATGCAAGGGAAAACAACAACAACAACATTTCTGTTCTCCTCCACCTGCAGATGTGATCCTGGTAAAGAACCCTTCTTATGTTGTAGTGTGCTATGCAGCTAATCAAAAGGCCTGTGGGAGAAAAGTGATCAGTGTCCTCCAATAAAGGTTTGCAGCTTCAGAAAACCTAATAAAGAATCACTATGAGGTTGAACTGGCAGTCTTTTGGTGTTAGCTTGTCTTATCAGTGAGGTAATAGGGTAGATCCTAAATTTGGTAGATTGTGTGCTATAAAAAGGCCATGCATAAGGAAACATAGACATTATGTGAGACCAACTTCAGTGACTTAAATGAGTAAGACTTTGTACTGCCAACCCAAAGGCAGGGGGTGCAAAGCCATCAGCTGCTCTTAAGGAAAAAGATGGGCAATTTCCTGCTGTGCAATTCACAACCTCTGAAAACACACTGGAGGGTCAGCTATGAGTTGATTTTGACTCAAGGAGCATTAAGCTGAGTTGTTAAGCGTATAAATCAAGAAACTCCAAGGCACCAAACAATGACCAGGACTGCTAACAAGAAGTAATAGACATTCCAGAGACTTTAATTTGACTTTAGGCCTCTAGAATTGAGAGGGGGGAAAAAGTAAACTTCCATTCTTTAAACTATTCGTTTGTGGCCTTTGTGTTATTACTTATTGTTGTTATCTGGCATCAAATTGAAACTGATGCTCCTGTCACATTGTTGTTGTTGATTGCCTTTGAGTCAAGCATGACTCATAGTGATCCTATGAACAAAAGGCTTGAAGGCACTCTACAACTCTTTACATTTATCAACGTTCATGGGGTTTCCAAAGGCATATTATTTAGGAAGTGGATGCCACTCCTGCTTCCAATTACAGTCTGTAATTGGAAGGTCAACTGGAGGTTCAACTATGAATGCTTCCAAGTATGTGGCACATAACAACAATATTCAACCCAATAAAGTTGAGAGGTTAGCAATGACTATTCAATATACCATGGACTTCCAAAGGAACAAACAAATTTGTCCTAGATTCTGCTCTCTTGTTCATATATTTGATTCAATGCCACTTAACAAATGACAACATAATAACTGTATAATCTGTTTCTTTCAATCTCTAGAGTTAAGACTCATTGGAAAACATTGTAGTGTGATGGTTTAGACTCTAAGATTTCCATATGTCTATGTCTAAAATCACTTTATCAAGAAAATATTCTTAAAATCTTACCATTAGAGTAACACACATTAATAATTCAGTATAAAATAATAATTTATTTTAATATACTACTGAGATTTGAAAAGAATTCTGGTGACCTACTGGGAAAGTCTGCAGTTAAAGACCTCTCCAAATCATTGAGGATTAATCGACATCTGATTCAGACCATGATCTTTAAGACCACTTGATATGCATCTGAAACCTGGGCAATAAATAGGGATGACAGAAGAAGAATTGGTGCCTTTGAATTGTAGTATTTGAGAAGAGCACTGAACATCCCATGGATTGCAAAAAAAAACCAAAAACAAATAAGTATGTCTTGGAGAGGGTGCAGCCAGTTCAAAATGCCAAAGAAATGAAGCCTTTGGGTTTGGAGCAAGTACAAATTCTCTATACACTTCACTACCAAAGCTCACTAGACTTGTGTTTCTCTGGAATTCTTAATTTAAACAAAATTTAGTAATATCGAGTAATAACTTCAATGGTGTTGCATTATTAAGATGAATTGGGTTTTACAAGTTTGTGCAATTAACAATAATATTAACTGTGGGATCATTCTGTTTAGGTTATCCATAGTCTTCATGCCTAGGGAGTGCTCTTGGCCTAATCCTTAGGGAGTTGTGACTCTTCAGCAATGATCTTTTTTTTTTTTTAAAAAAATAAACTCCCATCTAGGGAGCTCTGAGAACCTAGTGGCAATAAGCTGCACTGCAATCCCAGAGGTGCACAGTTCAAATCCACTAGATACTCTGCTGGAGAAAGAAGGACAAGCTCCTCCTGTACAAGTCAGATCCGATTTGACGGCACACACACACACACACACACACAATTAATAAAAATAAAATTTAAAACAATACAATAAATTCCCATGCAGAGACTATCAAAAAAGGGGAATCTGTGAATAAAGATGTTCTGAAACTATGAACAAATGTATGAAGAAGCTCAAGTATTATTTGCCAATCACCGAATGGGAGAGACAATCTTCATCCTCACAGAAAAAAAAAAACAACCATTAAGGATGACAAGGTTTCATTGCCTCAAATTGAAATAAACTCATAGGTAACCTTCCACTTTTTGTCATTTTGTAATTTTTCTGTTATTTTGTAAATAACACAGGAGGAATTGCCCATATTTATTATGCTTTCAATATAAATTATTTTAAAATGGTCATTTTAATAATCAAGATCACACTTTGTTGTTGTTGTTAGGTCCTTGGGTTTAGTATGGCATATAGCAATCCTGTGAACAACAGACCTGAACCCTGTTCTATCCTGTGCCATCCTCACAATCTCTGACACACTTGAGTCCATTGTGCAGTCACTACGTCAATCCACCTGGCTGAGGGGCTTCCTGTCCTTCATTGTTCCTCCACTTCCCTAAGCAAGAGATTCTTCTCCAAGAAATAGCTTTTCGTAACAACATGCTCTAAGTATGTGAAACAACACTTTATCTTCTTTGCCTCCAAAGAGCACTCTGGCTGCACCTTCTCCAAGATATCTGTTTGTTCTTTTGGAAGTCCATGAGATATTAAGTACTCTTTTCTAACACCACAACTCAAAGACATCAATTATTTTGTCATCTGTATTCACTGTCCAGCTTTTCAAACTAACAATGTTGCTCCTCAATAATCTGGAGAGGTTCCTGTATGCTGACTTACTTTCCATGTGCAATATATCTCTTGATCTCCTGACTACTGGTATTAAGCGTATTGACTGTGGATCCAAGAAAGATGAAGTAGTTGACAGCTTCAATATTT
Organism: Elephantulus edwardii; assembly: GCF_000299155.1. NCBI lineage: Eukaryota > Metazoa > Chordata > Mammalia > Macroscelidea > Macroscelididae > Elephantulus > Elephantulus edwardii. The sequence goes on along the minus strand of NW_006399757.1, from coordinate 7,422,673 downwards.
TCTCTAACAACCATGGTGTTGCCTATAAATCCAGTGCTAAGAAATTTTGTTTTCTTCATGTTGAGACACAATCTATATTGAAGGCTGCATTCATTCATCTTCTGCAGCAAGCCCTTCAAGTCCTCCTCACTTGCGGCAAGCAAGATACGTCATCAGCAGAACGAAGGTTATTGATGAGTCTTCCTCTAATTTTAATGCCACATTCTTCTTCATGGAATCAGGCTTCTGGAATATGCTTAGCATATGGATTAAATAGGAAAGGAGAAATCATACAATCCAGACACACAGTTCTTCATTTTAAACCACGTAGTATTCCCTTGTTCTTTCTAGTTCTTTACTCATACAGTCTAGCCGGAAAACACAGTAAAATCAAGTAAAGTGCTTAAATAATAATAATTTATTATTTATTATTATTATTGTTGATTATTATTAAAATAATAATCAACAGAATGTGACACAACAGATGCTTGATCTTGGTATAGGTTTTTGCATGAGCACAATTAAGTGTTCTGGGATTACCATTTTTTTCCAATGTTAGTCATACATTGTTATAATCCACACACTAAAATGCCTTTGCATAGTCAATAAAGCATAAATAGATATTCTTTTTATATTCTTTGTTTTACATCTAATGTCAACAATGCCTAGTGCCACACTCTCTTTACATATCTCATGAGATACAATAAATTACAAATTTTTACACAAAACAAAGTATTCTTTTTTTTTAAAGTATTCATTTTTAAGGCAGATTTTCATGATAGTTGGCAAAACAAACAGACCCCCTTTAATTTGTGAACCAAAAATATCTTCAAGTTTCATAATTTACTTTCTTTTATAATTTTTCTCCAATTGCCAAAGTATTACTCAACAACATTTCCCACAATTACCCAAGACAACAATGGTAGGCCTAAGGGAGTTGTTGCCTAGAGAAAGGTTGACTTTAAATCAGTCTGCACTTTATCCTCCAATCAAGCAGTCAAATTTTCTCACCTCTAGAATTCACATTCTGTTGATTATCATTTAAATGCATTAATTGGTTACACTGTAATTTCTGGGTAGAACGTATGAACAAAGAACTGTTACTGATGGCTCATTCACAGTTTTATTCCCTTTTGTGTAGTTGGCTAAGAGATTCCCTTCAGATTTCTCTATCATCACCTACACAGCTCTCCCACTGGCTATAAAATACTGCAGCAGCTTGTAGGTAATTGATCAGACAAGTGAACTGTAAAATATTCATTTTCTACTTCAACAGCCAGATAAATCTCTTGGGAAGAGGATGAAAATATTGCTTATGCACATCAGGGTCGGTAGAGAAATAGCAAGGTTGCTGATAAGCAGAGGTCCACTACAGAGCTAATGCTTAATGCAGGGCTATGCCAGGGACCGGAAGCAAGCAGCTTCTCTTTGCCTGAAGCTGTAAGTCTTATTATACTCTGAACCTGAGGCATCAACATCAAGTGCCCTAGTCATGTTGCTCAAAGGATAGTGCTTCCTCTTTTAATTAATCAGGTTCATCTTGGCGTAACATGCCAAATAGCCAATTAACACTTAGCTACTGTAACCAACATGCTAAACACGAAATTGCTAATGAAACAGGACATGGAAGGTAGCTATGCAAAGGATGATGGGAAATCACCATTGACTGGTTTCTTTGTATTGCACCTGTACACCCCTCCCCCGCCCCATTTGCTTTCTTTCCTCTCTGCCAACTTTACAAATAGTTGTCACATAGCTTTAATTGGAAGTTGTTAGAAGTAAATTGCACGCAGACTAATAAAACTAAAGCAAACACTAATACATTGCTTTAATCTTTTGCTACCACACATTTATCTTGATTTTTACTTCATTGAAGTAATTTTTTAAAAGTATCTCAAATATGTAAACTCTACGTTTGAAATGATTATGTCATTTGTTTATTTGTTTTTGCAGTCATTACTCTAAGCAGTACCTTCTTACATTTTCCTCTCCTGTTCCTTAATAAGATATTGGGCAGATTCTAATCACTACAGATGCTTTGATTTTTTTAATAATCAGTAAATTCCTTAACTTGAATTCTAACCTTTGTTTCATTGTTATCTATTGCTTGGTCTGTAGCAAAAGCTTGGCCCTTCCCTCTGTCTTTTGAAGCCTGGCTTTTTCAGTGTGGATGTGGTTCAGGACAAGGAGAAAAGCAATTTTCTTTCAACTGTCACAGTTGTATTTCTCTCTCTGTTGTTACTGAGTGTCACTGTTTCTCCAATGACAAATCGATGCTCTCTTTTTGGCCTCTGTCCAAAAGCTGGCCCCTCCCTCTCTGGAAAGCCTTGCAGCATTTGTTCACCCTCCACTAGGCTAATGGAGAAGATCTAGTTCTCATGCTACTTTCTTTCATGTGTCTACTTATCTCCTGCTCACAGTCCCTATACTCATGCTGCAGCTCTCATACCAGGAGCAATACCCTTGGATCGATGTACCACATGGTACTCAAGCTCTGTTTCATTTTGTAATGTGAGCTTGACAACTGAAAGGAAATTCAGGCATTCTTTTCTATACACATGATGAGTTATGAGCAAAAATTTAATGTATCATTTATCTTTACTCTTCTATATATCTACAACTCTCTTCCTTCCTGCCAGTAGAGACTCAAATGTTTTTCTCTACATCTTAAAGAGATTTTAAGATTTATCAACAAGCTGTGTTACGCGGATGACACAACCCTGCTTGCTGAAACTGAAGAGGACCTGAAGCGCCTGCTGCAGAGTGTCAAGGACTGCAGCCTACAATATGGATTGAGGCTCAATGTCAAGAAGACAAAGATTCTCACCACTGGACCAATTGGCAGTATCAGGATGGATGGTGAAGAGATTGAGATTGTACATAGCTTTAGTTTGCTTGGCTCCATAGTCAACAGTCTTGGCACCAGCAGCCAGGAAATTAAAAGGTGCATTGCTATGGGAAAGTCTGCTGTTAGGGACCTCTCCAAACTACTGAAGAGCAATGGTGTCTCTCTGGAAACTAAGGTGCATCTGATACAGGCCATGGTCTTCACAATCACTTGTTATGCATCAGAGAGTTGGACAATGACCAAGGAGGATAGAAGGAGAATTGATGCCTTTGAGCTGTGGTGCTGGAGAAGAGTATAGAGAATACCATGGACTGCTAGGAAAACAAACAGATTTGTCCTGGAAAATGTTAAACTGGGTGGCTCCTTGGAGGCAAGGATTCTGAGGCTCCGTCTAACATACTTTTGACATGTTGTGAGGAGAGACCGGTCCTTGGAGAGGGACATCATGCTTGGGAGGGTGGAGGGACAGCGCAGGAGAGGAAGGCCCTCTATGAGGTGGATTGATTCAGTGACTGGGATAATTGGGATGGGAGTATTAGAGACAGTGCGATTGGCACAGGACAGAGCGGAGTTTAGGGCTGTTGTACATAGGGTCGCTATGAGTCTTAGGCGACTCGATGGCACATAACAACAACAACACAATATTTTCTTAAATTTGCTACACCATTGCCTTGAGATGAGAAGAAAGCATTCTTCTTCTCCCCCAATGATTCAGTTATGTTGAACTGTTATCAAACACCTGTTCTCTCTATAACCTATAGCCCCTTCTAGTCTTCGCAGAGCTAAGGTTGTATAATAGGCATGACAATTACTTTATCTACAAATAAATTTCTTGGCAATAATCAGTAATATGTACAATATTGTTGTTAGCTGTGAGCCACACTAATATTTACATGACAAGAAAAATTTTACTCTGTATTCTGTTAGATATCTATTCTATGCTAAGAGGCTAAATAAAAAGGTAAAAAAACCAAACCAAAACAAAACAAAAAAAACCCCAAAACCACCAACCCAGTCATTAAATAGTTAAGTAGAAAGGAAAAGTGATTAAAAAGGATAATTTCTTTTTAAAACTTGCATCTGGCTGGTTAAGGAGCTCTTGTTGCCTAGTGGGTAAGGCATTGAGCTGCCATGTCAATGACAAGAAATCGGAATTCACCAGTCCCTCCTCAGAAGAAAGATGGACAATCTCCTAATGTGCTTTACAGCCTTTGTAAAACAATTGAAAGATCAGCTATGAGTCAGTTCTGACTCAAGGACAATAAATGCCATTGTTTGTTGAGTAAGGAAAGAACTCTGATAGAGTGGTCTATCATGTGCCATATGACTAACCAATAGGTTATATCTGTATATAATAGATTATATACCTGTATATCTCTAGCAGTTCAAATCCACCATTGGTTTCTTGGGAAAAACATGATCACTCTCCTTTCTTTAAGATTTAAAGCCTAAGAAATCTATTGGAGTTGAATATGACTCAGAGTGACTATAACAACAACAGATCTGAACCCTGTACTATTCTGTGCCATTCTTTTTCGGTCAAGACCATTGCAGCAGTCACTGTGTCAGTCCATCTGGTTGAAGGTCTTTCTCTTTTTTGCTGACCTTCCACATTTCCAAATATGATGTACCTCTCCATGGAAAGGCCTCTCCTAACAAGATGCACAAAGTATGTGAGACAAAAGTTTATTATCTTTGCCTCCAAGGAAAATTGGGATGTACTTTCTCCAAGACATATTTGTTCAGTCTATGGAATATTCAGCACTATTCTCCAACAACACAACTCAAAGACATAAAGTTTTCTCCGTCATCCTATTCATTTGTCCTGCTTCCAGAAGTATAGCAAGAGATTAAAAAGTCCGTGACCTGAATTAGAAACACCTTAATCTTTAAACTGACATCATTGCTCCTCAGTGCAATTAGGAGAGGTCCCTGATTGCAGATTTTCCCATTTACCAATAAGTATGTTGTGATCTCCTGAATGCTGGTATCAAGTGTGTTGATTATAGATCCATGTAACATGAAGTCATTGACAGTTTTAGTCTTTACTCCATCTATCATGACACTGTCTATATTTTCAGTGGTGAGAATTTTGGTCTTTTTGACATTGAGATGCATTCTATATTCAAGGTTGTAGTCTTTGATGTTCTGCAACAAGCATTTTAAGTCTTCTTCACTTTTAGCAAGCAAGGTTGTATCATCTGCATAACACATGGGTTGTTGATGGGCTTTGCTCAGATCCTGATGCCATATGCTTATTTATATAGATCAGCTTCTCAAATTATTTGTTCAAAACATAAATTGAATAGGGTGGAGAAAGGATACAGCTCTGACACATTCCTTTCCTATTAAAGGAATGGATTTTAAGCATTTAGTATTCCCTTGTAATATTCACACAATAGTCTCTTCATCTAGGCGTAGTTTTGGCATGAGCATAATTAAGTTTTCTAAAATTCCCATTCTTCTTAATATGAGCTATAATTTGTAATGAGTAACAGAAGTTTTGAATGATGTAGACCTGGATGTGCTCACCAGGCTGTGCCAGGAAATTTTTTTATTATTATTAAATATTATTAATTTTAATGAACATTTACAGAGATTTTGGGTTTTCATTCATTCATTGCTGCACTTGTGCCAGGAAATTTTGAAGACAGCTACTAGGTCAACTGACTGGAAGAGATTCCTATTTGTTCTCATTCTCAAGAAAGATAATGCAACAGAACATGAAAATTATAACAGTATCATTAATAATTTGCATAAGCAAAATATTGCTAAAAATCATCCCCAAACATCTAGAACAGTACATCAACAGAGAATTTCTGTAAATTCAGATTGGGCTTAGAAGAGGCCTTAACACCAGGGACTGATATAAGACATTGTTTTTAGGTGCCATTGAGTTGAGTTTGAGTCATAGCAACCCTATGAATAAAAGATCTGAACCCCATCCTAGCCTGTGCTACCCTTATAATCTGACGTACTGTGCCTAAGCACAGAGAGTGGTCATAGAAAAGAACTTCAGATGAAGTCTCAACAGTTTCAATATTAATCTGTCTACTGGTTCAATGGGAAGAAGTTTTATTTTCTGGAGGTTGACAATGGGAAGAAGTTTTATTTTCTGGACATTGACCCATACCTAGACCAAGAGGCTGTTGTGCCAACAGAGAAAGGAACAACAACATGGTTTAAAATGAAGAATGATGTGCATCAAATTTGTATCCTTTCTCTGTACCTTTTCACTCTGTATGGTAAGCCAACTATTTGAGAAGCAGGCATCACATACTTCTTAAAAAGTATGCTCTACCTCCCAGTATCAGGTGTAGTATCTCTGGTCCTAAAAGTTTGTAAGTGTTCATTTAAGCTAAAACTATTGATTTCTATTCATCTGGAGAAAGAAGGAAATTCAAGAATCAGAGGGGAAAATAGGGCTGATTGTCTCCCCGCCACTGTCTCTTCTGCCTTGGTACAAGAACTGAGTAATGACTGACTAAAAATATTAAAGTTTCGGATCAGGGACACAACTGACGGATCTTGACAGAAAGGGAGTAAAATGTGAAACCGTACTTCAAATTCTTAAGTAATCTAGACTTACTTCCTTATTAAGGCTGGAAGAGTCTCAAGATTTAGTCTGTCTTCTGATGTTACCTTTAAACTGAGTAACAAGCTCAGAGTATAGATTGTCAACTTTGACACTTGTATGCTTTTAAATGTATCTACATAAGACCAAATGAACAACAGTTACTCAAGTATTGTTAAAAATGGCAGGGTATTTAAGTCTATGAGAATTAAACAGAAAAGAAACAGGATTGTTCATAGAACGTGAAGAATGTAATTAATGCCAATAATCATTGTGTCTAGCGACTATTGAATTAAAGTAGGATTTTTAGTATATATTCTTAAAAATGTTAAAAAGTAACAATTTTTTAAAAAAATTGTCTAAAAAACATACAAAAACTCTTGCATTTCTACTTTTGAATGCAGCAAGGAGTTTTTTGTATATATGATAGTATGCCTAGTAATTGCTTTTAACGTTACCATTAGTTAGTAAAAGACCCACATATAGTCTCTAGACTTTTTTTCCCAGTTTCGTTTTGAGAACGTTAACATTTATTTCTGACAGGTGATTCAAATACTAATTTTTTTGACTCAATAAGGAGACTAGCACTTTCTAGTTTGATCTTGTGCTGCAGTTTAAAGTCTGGCACAATGATTCTTTCCAAAGTAAGGTGCCTTATGCCTCTGAGAAAATAGTCAACCTTGACTGATTCACCAGGGTCATAATAATTTGCTTGTTTCAGCTATATTAGGCTCGAGCTCCTCATTCTTTTGGCTGGTGGCATAGAAGTAAATAAATAAGGATTGATGAGTACAAGAGGGATTTATTTCTAACTCATACAATATTTTTGGCAGAAGTATAAAAATTATGGACATATAAACATTAGTATATTTTCTATTAAGACATTAAGAATAGAAGAATGAATCATGTGAAATATGGTAAGTGATGTAGTTGAACACTTAGGATTATTCAAAATGAACTTAATACATATATTTTCTTTGAGTTTGATAGCATGAAAATGTCCTTTTTAACCAAAACATTAGAAATATAAGATTCACTTAACAAAAAATTAAAAAAAAGATTCACTTATTGTGAAATTATATATGGAACAAGAGAAGTACAAATAGCAAAGGTTTGATTCATTTTCCTATCATTAAATGTATACTCAAGTAAAATACAATTTATTTTATATGCATTTATTACTTTATCTTGTCTTCCATCCTTTTATATTCTACATTTATAATAATAATTAAATGCAAAAAAGGACTCTTGTAAAATGTGCAAATGCTTTATGGAGGCTGAGATTTTTCTTTTTCTTTTTTTTAAGTCTCTGAAACAGATACAAGACTGCCTGAGGGAGCTCTTTGAGAAATGAGAAACATTAAAATAGTGTAAGAAAAAAAGGACCTTCTTTCTTAACTTGCCCATATTCCCACATTTTTTCTAATGTTTGAAAACAACTTCATTATGTTCAGTTATAATCAATGCAAATGTAAAATTCATTGTTGAGGAAAAAGATGTAGTTAAATGTAATCAACTGTTTATATTAATTTGTCTACTTTTTATAGAAATAATAAATCTAAAGCGTCTTCAAAGAGAATTGACGTAACCTTGTCTCTACGATCACTCACCTCAAACTTGTTGATATTAACCTGCAATCTACCCTAACTTACCACTTAAAATGTCTTTCATTCTACTATCTACTACTTATTAATTCTCATCTTCATGTGCCTCTGGGCTTTGAGTATGGTTTTCCTTTCCAAGTCTCTTCACTTTTGCTGTGCTTTTCAGAATGCTCATTTCCCAGCAAACTCCCATTAAGTTTTAACTTATTGATAAATCTCTAATCTCATTATTTTAATTGAGCTATTGTAGCATAGTTAGACTGCCTGCATCTCTACAAATGTAATCAACCAAAGGCTCATCTTTCAAGCCTTAATACATTATATCACAATATATCTGTTTGTTTGTTGTTATGTGCCTTCAAGTCACTTGCGACTCATAGCAACCCTATGTACAACAGCCCTAAACTCTGCTCTGTCCTGTGCCAGTTGCACTGTCTCTGATGCACACATCCCGATTACCCCAGAGATTGAATCAATCCACATCATAGAGGGTCTTCCCCTCCTGCGCTGTCCCTCCACCCTCCCAAGCCTGATGTCCTTCTCCAAGGACTGGTCCCTCCTTACAACATGTCCAAAGTATGTCAAATGAAGCCTCAGAATCCTTGCCTTCAAGGAGCCACCTGCCTTAACCCTCTCCAGGATGAATCTGTTTGTTTTTTGAGCAGTCCATGGTACCCTCAATACTCTTCTCCAGCACCACAGCTTAAAGGCATCAATTCTCCTTCTATCCTCCCTAGTCATTGTTCCACTCTCTGACGCATAACAAGTGATTGCAAAGACCATGGCCTGTATCAGACACACCTTAGTCTCCAAAGAGACACCATTGCTCTTCAGAGCTTTGAAAACGTCCCTAAAAGCAGACTTTCCCATGGCAATACATCTTTAATTTCCTGGCTGCTGATGGCAAGAGTGTTGATTGTGGAGCCAAGCAGACTAAAGCTATGAACAATCTCAATCTCTTCACCATCCATCCTGATGCTGCCAATTGATCCAGTGATGAGAATCTTTGTCTTCTTGACATTGAGCCTCAATCCATATTGAAGGCTGTTTACCTTGCAAAATATTTTCCCCTGTTCATTTGTCTCCTTAACATAGAGTCTCTTCTTACTGATCAAGATTTCAGTCATTGCATTTTATTATTCCTCAGATTCACAAAAAATATCTAATTTCTAAACTTCAGTTCATTATTTTATTCTCTTTCCCCATCGGATAATATCTAATTGGATGAGAAAAGCTTTGAATTCCCTTGTAAATGAATAAAATTGGGGAATCATTTTCTGTTTACTGTTCAGATTCTTTGCCAATAATTAGCTTAAGACTGCAAAACTTGTACTAATTCAATAACATTAGAAAAAAATATTTTCATTAATGTCTTTTAATTTTGTACAAATATTATCCTTCCCAATATGAAATGGTATAGCTGAAACTCAGGTTCAACTCTTCTAACATGTGGTCAGCTGTCTTTGTCAGTGCCCTGGGTCTGCAGTGTAATCACTTTTTAGATTTGTCTCGGTTTTTTCAAGAAGAAATGTATGTATATGTGTGTGTAAGAGAGAGACTAGGGATATAGAGGACTTTTAGATACCTAATTGAAACTGTATCAATGAAGTAAGTTACTAAAAGCAAATCTATAAAAGTATAACTCTCGTGATTAGTTTATTAGTTCACAGAGCAAAACCAAAGGAGACTCTAACAGTTTAAAAAACATTAATGTTAAATACAGCATGAATTCTAAGAGAAAATAAGAGTCAATATGGCATAGTTTCGTTCTGACAAATATTGAGATATGAATAAACTTACTGAACATAATGCATAATCAATGAAGAATTTGGCACATGTATGAAAAATCACAATACTAATTAAAAACATTTTATTAGATTCTCCTGCTTGGAAATGTGTAAGTAAAAAGCCCCTTTCTTTCTCTAGAGTCTGCATATAAAGTATAGAAGCAGGAAAAAAAGATTGTCTTAATAAAAACAGATAGGCTTTGTCTAATAAACACACTAACATAAGACATAAAACAATCAGCATGAAAGATGTGACATGAATCTTGTCTTTCCTTGTAGAACGCAACTCTAAATAAACAAATAGTTGTGCTAGTCCTTGATGTACATGTGAAGAAAGAGACACCTATAGCTGTATTTCCCATATGAGGAGCAAATGCCATTCTGATATGTTCTGTTCAATTTTCAAAAGGTCACTCAAGAGCAAATTGTTGTTGTTGATTGCCATCAAGTTAAGCACAATTCATAGCGACCTTATGAACAAAAGACCTGAAGCCTTTCTATAACTATCATTGTTTCTCAAAGTTCATAGAGTGTCCAGAGGCATGTTGTTTAGGAAGTGAATGCCACTCCTGAGAAAATTAGAACTTTCAAATTGTGATATAATAGAACATCAAGCATCCAGATTGACCCATTTGTATTATGAGCCACTGAAGTTTGATTAATGTTCAAACTGTTTGCTGATCAAATAATTTGAGAAGTTGGATTATATGAAGAAAGACATATTATCAAGAATGAAGACTCACTAAAATGTTACAATATGCAAATAACAAATTTGCTGCAAGTAAAGAAGACATGAAGTACTTACTGATGAATTTAAAGATTACATCCATCACTCTCACTATACCTTAGCATCAAGAAAATGAAACACCTCTCCACTGGACCAATAAGCAATCTCAATAGATAGAAACAAAAGACTGAGAAAGACAAGGAATTTTTAATTTGGATCCACCATCAGTGTCCCTAGAAGGAGCAATCAAGCAATGAAAACAAGTATTGATGGGGCAGATATGCTGAAAAAGGCCTCTTTAAAGATTTAATATAAGGTGTACCTGCCTTATACCAAGATATTCTCAATATTCTCATATACACACAAAAGCATAAATGAATAAAAAGTACAAATGAATAAAAAGCCTCAGGAAAATTGATACTTTTGCAGTATGTGAGTGAAGAATACTGAATATACAATGGACTTGCAGTAAAATGAACAAATCTGTTTTTTTGTTGTTTGTTGTTATGTGCTATCGAGTCGCTTATGAATCATAGAGACCCTATGTACAAGAGCCTAAACCCCGTTCTATCCTGTGCCAACCTCACCATCTCCGACACACTTACTCCCATACCCCAATCACTGAATCGATCCATCTCCTCAAGTGTCTTCCTCTCTTGCTCTGTCCTGCCACCCTCCCAAACATGATGTCCCTCACCAAGGACTGATCCTCCTTGCAACATGCCCAAAGTATGTCAGACAAAGCTTCAGAATTCTTGCCTCCAAGGAACAGTCAGTCATTCATTGTTGAAGTTTTCTCCCTGCCCATGCTTTCACCCCCAAATCACTCTTCTTGAAAAGAAAAACTCTTTCATTGTTATGCAATCCCTCCCGCCAAGTGCACTCCATTATGCAGCCTTCACTCTGGACTTCTATAATGACAAGAATATCATTCATATATCCCTTTTAAACAGATCTTTCCCTCATCTGTTCAATGCAATATGCATCATTCCTCCCCTCCTGTCTTCTCTCAACTCTGATGTCAGTCACATACAACAGTGGCCCTATGCAATATTTGTCCTTTTTTGACTGATTCATCTTTTGATTTCCTTACTGCTGGTGCCAAGAGTGTTGGTTGTGGAACTAAGCAGGCTGAAGTTGTTAAAAAATCTCAATCTCTTCTTAGTCTTTCATGAATCTGTCAATTGGTCCCATAGTGAGAATCTTTGTTTTCTTGGTTTTGACTTTCAATACATATTGAAGACTACAGACCTTAATCTTCTGAAGCAAACAACTTATCTCCACCTCAGTTAAGTAAGCAAGGTTGATGAGTCTTCCTCCAATCCTTCTTCCATCCTTTGTATTTTCATCCATATCTGTTTAAGTTTCTTCTCATCTATATATTTCTTCTGGACTGTTGCCTCTGGGGTATTTGCTTTCTTGCTGACTTACATTGTTTCTTCCCATGTTTTTATCTTTTTCTGTAACTGATCAAATAACTCTACATCAGCATATTTCTTCTGATTTTCTCTATCTGGGATATTCATTGGGTCTACTTTTTTAGGAGAAGGGTTATTTTGGTTTTTAATGATTGCTGATGTTGATTGCTCCTTTTCTGACTATAAAATTACCCAGGGTATGACAATGTTTTGTGAAGCACCTATATATTTGTGCTGACTGCAGTTTCCCCCCCTCCCAAAGTACATTAATGAGAGTGGAAGAATCCTGTTGTTCCTTCCAGAATTGGCTTCTCTCCCTCCTCAAGATGCCTAGGTCCTCCCTGTCGTTCGAGTTTAAGGGATCCCGCATGGTTAAGCTCCCCCTCACCCTGCATCTAAAGTATCTTAAAGAGAGAGGAGGAATCCTGTTGTTCCTTCTGGAAGTGACTTCTTGCCTCGAAGTCTAGCCTCTTGAGTGATCTGTTCTGCAAATAGATTGAAAAGCTATGGGGATTGGGTGTGTCCCTGACACACATCTTTACTGATATTCAGCCAGGTCTGTTCTAATTACTACTTCCTGGTCCAAGTATAGTTTTTGCATGAGCAAACTTAAGTGTTCTGGGATTTCCATTCCTCTTAAGGTTATCCTCAATTTGTTATGAGTCACACAGTTATATGCCTTTGCATAATCTATAAATCACAGATAGACATTCCTCTGGTTTTTGGCCAACATCCATCTATTAGTAATAATGTCCCTAGTGCTATGGCCTCTCCCAAATCCAGCCTAACATCTGACAGCTCTCTGTTGGTGTACCATTCTAGCCATTTTTAGATAATCTTCAGCAGGATTTTACTTGCATGTGATATTAGAGTTATTGTTCAATACTTTTCATACTCTTTTGAGTTATCTTTTTTTTTTTTTAATGGGAATAAATACAGATCTCTTCAAGTCAGTTGGCCAGGTTGTTGTTCTCCAGATTTCTTGACAAAACCTGGTGAGCACATCCAGGGAAGCATATGTCTGCTGAAATATGTCAATTCTTATTACATCAATTTCCTTTTATCAATGAAAAGTCCTCAATGGTCTCCTTTTTGGCCAATTTCTTTAGAACAATTGAACTTTGTCCCCCATCACCATTGACTTTGCTCATATATTGTTTCATGAAACTCAGTCAGTTCTTTTTGTTATAGTGTCTTTGTGTACTGCCTCTATCTTTGTTTGATGCTTCCTGGATTATTCATTATTCTACTCTTAGCACCTGTAAGTATTGCAACTCAAGCCTTCAATTTATCCTTCAGTTCCTTCAAATTTGGAAATGCAATGTGAGTTCATCCATTTTTATTTTCTGACTCCAGCTCTTTGCACATTTCATTACAATGCTTTGCTTTATCTTCCTGAGCTTTTTTTTTTTTTTTTTGAAATCTTCTCTTCCGCTCCTTAACTTCTTAATTTCTTCCCTTTGCTTTGGCTTCTCAGTGCAATGCTCAGAATCTCTTCTGACATCCATATTAGTGTTTGAGTTTGGTGTGTTTTTTTTCTTTTCCTTTGTCTTTTTAATGACTGTTTTTCATTCTTCATGAATGATATTTTTTCATTTTTTAAATTTTTTATTTTAAATTTTGTTTTTATTATTTTGTGTATGTGTGTCTGTGTACCGTCAGATCAGATCTGACTGGTACAGGAGGAGATTGTCCCTCCTTTCCCGGCAGAGCATCTGGTGGATTTGAACCATGCATCTCTGGGATTGCAGTGCAGCTTCCTGCCACTAGGCAACCAGAGCTCCCCTATGAATGATATTCTTGATATCTTCCCACAGCTCATCTGGTCATTAATGCTTACGACCTCAAAAGGAACAAACAAAACTTCAAACTCATTTCTGTTGAGTCAGAACTGACACATAGTTAACCTACTAGTGAGTTTTCAGATCTACAAATTGTACAGTAGGAGATTGCCCATCTTTCTCACTTGGAGGAACTGGTGGATTAAAACTGCCTGTCTTTGGTTTGTCAATGTAACTCCTTACTTACCAGGTCATTGAAGCTCTCTAAGAAAATCAGTACACGTAAGTTAATCACAGGAAACAGTTTTTGTTCCATTAAAATCAAAGTTGTTTTATTTGATCCAGTTTCTATTTTATGGAATTTTCTGTAATGGAAGATACTTGTCCTATTACAAAATGCTTAAATAATTCAGCTACTAACTAAAGATTAGTGGCTTGAATTTACTAGCCTCTCTTTTGAAGACAATGGAGCAGTCTACTTCTATAAAGATGCAAAGTGTTGAAACTCTGTCGTGCAGTTAGTTCTATTGTGGGTTTGATATTGATTTGATAACTTTGAAGACTATGGCTCGGGTATCCTGCAGAATTTTTTTTTTAAGAATTAAACCAGAGTTATACATTATGTGAGGAAGATAATGAAAGAAAAGTATCATCAAAATTATTTATAAAAAAATTAAAAAATTATTTATCAGTGTTAATATACCATTAGTAGTGCCAAAGTATTCCCAACATGATGAGTATTAATGGTAACCTTAATCATCTCACTGAGATATTGTTTGTGACATTTTTAATATTAAGATACTTCCTCCCTTCTTTCTACAGTTTACTCTTCAGAATTTGTTACAACAACCACCTAGTCAATTCAACATAAGTCTCCCCTGTGTTATGCATCAGAGATTTGGACAATGACTATGGAGGATAGAAGGAGAGTTGATGCCTTTGAACTGTGGTACTAGAGAAGAGTATTGAGGGTACCATGGACTGCTAGGAAAACAAATAGGTTCATTCTGGAAGGGGTTAAACTGGGCTGCTCCTTGGAGGCAAGGATTCTGAGGCTTTGTCTGATATACTTTGGACATGTTGTTGGAGAGGGACGTCATGCTTGGGAGGGTGGAGGGACAGCATAGGAGGGTAAGACCCTCTATGAGGTGGATTGATTGAGTGACTGGGGTATTGGGATGGGTATATCAGACAGTGCAATTGGCACAGGACAGAGCAGAGTTTAGGGCTGTTGTACATAGGGTCGCTATGAGTTGCAAGTGACTTGATGGCACATAACAACAACAATATCCAGCCCTTGATGTGATGGCCTATATGTCAATATTTCCGGGCTTCTGTGATTTCTAAAACTCAAGCTGGTGTCAGTTTTTTCCTCTGAGGTCAGTATTTCTTGACGTAAGGAATTTTGAGATCTGTCCCAGGATTGACTTCTTGTGCCTTAGGGCATCTTGTCCTCCATTTATGCTATAAGAGTTTCCCAAGGGAGGTTGATGAATCTTATAGATTTGGTATATAATGTTGTTTTCAGCCCTCAGGCCCCAAGATTTGAAGGTGGGCTTGACCTGCGCGCTTCTGGGAGATGTAGTTATTTGTACCTGCATGGTATAGGGTCCGCTGAGACACATTCTGACACTCAAAACACGCCTGGCAAAGGTGGGGACAACATGGAATCTTTTTTGTTTTTTCTACAACTGGGAAATATCTTTAATCTGCTCTTTTCTGTAAAATGATTGTCAGATAATTTTCTAAATGTGAGGAATCAAATTAAGACAGACTAGGAAGAAGCATTGGCCATCGACATTACAGGCCTTTGAAAACCATATGTACAACAGAGCACACACTTAGACTAGCAGATATGACAACTTCCATATTCCTCAAGTATGGAAGATAGGAGGAGGAATAGCTGTAAACAGACACTAGTAATTGGAACATGGAATGTAAGAACCATGGATGTAGGAAAATTTAATATTGTTAAGAAGTAAATGGACCACATAAATATTGACATAATAGGTATTGGCAAAATGAGATGGACCGACATGGGATATTTTGAGACAGAGGATGATATGATCTACTATGCTGTAGACAAAAAGGTGAGGAAAAATGGGGTTGCTAGATCCATCATATCCATACACACACAAGGAAGTCCAGTGAATACCACCATCATTCAAATATATACACCAACAACCAGAGCCAAAAAGAAGGAAACAGAAGATGTCTACTAACTATTGCAGCTAGAGATTGATCAAGCATTCTATCAAGATGCATTAATAAAAACGGGTTACTGGAATGCAAAAGTTGGGAACAGAGAAGAAGGATCAGCAGTTAGAAAACATGGACTTGGTAACAGAAATGAAGTCAGAGATAGAATGATAGATTTTGCACAATCAACGACCCATTCATTGTAAATACATTTTATAAGAAACATAAACTCAGGCTATACACATGGATTTCAACTGATGGTAAGCATAGAATCAGATTGATTATATCCACGGAAAGAATTGCGAGAGAAACTCAATATCAGCTGTCAAAAATAGGCCAGGTGCTGATTGTGGAAGAGACCACCAACTATTCATATGGAAGTTCAAGCTGAAGCTGAGGAAAATTAAATCAAGTCCATGGGAATGAAAATTTTACCTTGAGTTTTTTCCACCTGAATTTCAAAACCATCTAAGGAACAGGTTTGAGGCCTTGAATATTAATGAGTGAAGACCGGATGAGCTGTGGGAGGATATCAAGAATATCATCCAGAAAGAATGCAAAAGGTCATTACAAAGACAGAGGAGGAAGAAAAGACTAAGGTGGATGTCAGAAGAAATTATAAATATTGCACTGGAACGTTGAGAAGCCAAAGCAAAGGGAAGAAATCAACATACTAAGGAGTTGAATAGAAGATTCAAGAGGGCAGTGCTGAAAGACAAAGTAAAGTAGTACAATGAAATGTGCAAGGAGATAGAGTGAGAAAATGAAAAGGGCCCAACTCGCTCAGCATTCTTTTAAACTGAACAAACTGAACAACGAATTCAAACCTCAAGTTGCTATACTTAAGACTGCTTTGGGCACAATATTAAATTATCCAGGAAGCATTAAAAAAAGATGGAAAGAGTATAAAGTCACTGTACCAAAAGGAATTGGTAGACACAGAAGAATTTCATGAAACAACATATAAGCAAAAGCCTATGGTGATGAAGGAAGAAATTCAAGCTGCTCTGAAAGAACTGGCAAAAAACAAGGCCCCAGGAATTGATGGCATACTGATTGACATATGTCAACAAACAGATGCTGCCCTGGATGTACTCACCAAATTGTGCCAAGAAATCTGGAGGACAAACACCTGACCTACTACTGACTGGAAGAGATCTATATTTGTTCCCATTCCAAAGAAAGGGGATCAGAAAGAGTGTGGATATTATTGAACATTATTATTGGTATAACATGCAAACAAAATCCTACTGAAGATTATCCAAAATGACAGGAACAACATATAACAGAGAGCTGCCTAAAGTGTAGGCTGGATTTAGATTTAGAAGAGAAGTGGCACTAGGAATTTTACTGTCAATGTCAGATGGATCTTGGTTGAAAGCAGAGAGTACCAGAGGAATGTCTATCTGTGTTTCATTGACTATGCAAAGACATTTGACTGTGTGGATCACAACAAACTGTGGCTGACTCTGAGAAGAATGGGAATCTCGGAACACTTGATTGTGCTTACGTAAAACCTATACTTGGACCAGGAGGCAGCTGTCAGAAAAGAGAAAGGAAATAGTGAATGGATCAAAATTGGGCAGGGTATGTGTCAAGGATGTGACCTATCTACACATCTTTTAAATTTTTATGCAGAACAGATTATCCAGGAGGCTGGGCTCTATGAGAAGAAGTGTAGCATCAGCATTGGACTCATCAACAATCTGCATTATGTAGATGACACAACCCTGCTTGCTGAAACTGAAGATGACCTGAAGCCCTTGCTGCAGAAGGTCAAGAATACAGCCTTCAATATGGATTGAAGCTCAACAATAAGAAAACAAAAATTCTCACCACTGGGCTGATTGGCAACATCATGAGAGATGGTGAAGAGATTGAGATTGCTGACAGTTTTTGTTTGCTTGGCTATACAATCAACACTCTTGGTACCAGCAGCCATGAAATTAAAAGATGAATTGCATTGGGAAAGTCTGATGTGAGAGACCTCTCCAAAGTACTGAAGAGCAACAATGTCAGTCCAGAGACTAAGGTGCATCTGATACAGGCCATGGTCTTTGCCATTACTTACTATGCTCCAGAGAGCTGGATAATGACTAAGGATCATAGAAGGAGAGTTGATGTCTTTGAGCGTTGGTGCTGGAGAGGAGCAT
>NW_006399757.1:7395472-7397352 GCF_000299155.1 Elephantulus edwardii | reverse complement strand
ATATGACTTTGAGTCTATCCCACCTGAATTTCAGTATATATATATGTATATGAAGATCAACATCAAGAAGACAAAGATTCTCTCCTTCTCTCCGCTTGGCCAACTGACAGTACCATGATAGATGAAGAAGAAACTGAGATAATAACCAGCATCAGATTGTTTGGCTCCACAATCAAGACTCTTAACACCAATCAGGAAATCAAAAGATGAATTGCACTGGAAAAATCTGCTGTCAGGAACCACTCCAGAGTACTAAGAAACAATGATGTCAGTCACAATACTAAGGTGTGCCTTATCCAGGCCATGGTCTTTGCAAGTACTTGCTATGTATGCATCAGAGACATCTTTGAGTTGTGATACTGGAGAAGAGTCTTTAATATACCACGGACTGCCAAGGAAACAAATAGGTCTGTCTTGGGGAGGATGAAACCAAGATTTTCCTTTGAGGCTTGGATTTTAAAGCTCTGCCTCACATACTTTGCGTATGAGTCCAGGAGAGATCAGTCCTTAGACAAGAACACCATTCTTATATGGGTAGAGGGACAGTGTAGATGGGGCTGAGTATGTCAGAGTCAGTGGTACTGGCTTCAGACAGGGCAGAATTCAGACCTGTTGTAGATAGGGTTGCTATGAGTCATAGACAACTCCACAGCACATAACAACAACCTCCTTTCCTCTGATCCTTCACCTTTCCAAGTATGATGTCTTTTTCTAAGAATACTCTCCCCCTGACAATATGCCCAAAATATGGGAAATTTCATCATTCTTCCTCTAACTTGCCATTAAGATTGTCTAAAGTCCTATGGACAACATATCTGGCAAGTGTGAGCTCTGGTCTCAATAAGATTAGAACATGTCATTTCAAAAAGAATGGCAAAGTATCAGAGTTGGAACCCAGATTTTGACTCATATGTATAAGCTATGTGATCTAGACTCACTGCTGTAAAGTCAATTCTGACTCATAGAAACCCTCCAGTGTATTCCTGAGTCTGTAAATCCTTAAGGGACTATCACCTAGTAAGCAAGTTCCACTAATGTTATTATAATCATTATTCTTGTTACTATCTTATTATTGTCCTAGGCAGCTCTGGTGACTTAATGTATGTATGTATGTATGTATGTATGTAATGTATGTATGTATACAAGATATCTCAGCTTTTAGTGGTGAACTAGTACTAGTTCTAGATCTTGTCTGCAATATCAATCAAGTGTGTTTTTCCCATGCTCTTCTTCTGAAGGGAACAAATAAAACGGTTTTCTTGTCTTGTTCCTAGAGATTCCTCATCCTATTGGATTTATCAGTTAGTTTTACATAGCAACCAACATTGTTAATTCATAGTTAGGAAATCATGTATGATTCAACTTAAATAACTTCTTTTGGAAAAAAAGAATAATTAGGAGTATAAACTCAAAACCAACATTCAGGGTAGATGAAAGAAAGGGAGAAGTGGAAAAGAATGGCAGCTCACTCAATTACATATAGATTTAGTAAATGTGGAAAGCCATTTTAAACACTTAATAATATTGATCTCCCCTCAAGGGTGTGTCGTTCTTTTTTACAGTTGCCTTAATTACTGTTTATTACCGTTCTGCACCAAATACTTGCCCAATACATAGAAAGTCTAATTCAGCAGCTATAATCTCTGTCAATGCCATACTACTCCAGTGCAGTAACTTCATTTGCATCTACACAATGTTTTAAAAAAATGAACTGAAAACTGAAATATTCATCAATCATCTGGTGGTTTTGCTTATATAAATTTTTTTTTAAAATGAACTATTTTTTTCCACTATGTTGAAATAAACTAAAACAACTAAAGAATTCAGAAGAATCATAAAGATGTAATATTAAGTAAAAATTGTAAAATATATGTCATAGC
>NW_006399757.1:7392163-7395372 GCF_000299155.1 Elephantulus edwardii | reverse complement strand
ACAAGAACTATTCAGATGAATATTGCTCCACAAAATTCACCTTTAGATCATGGAGAGGGATTAACTCTAAAATGAACCATCTATATAACTTATTTTTTCTATATCAAAATTTTATTTGCTCTCCTTCATTTATTTATTAAGTATTGAACTCAGGCATATTTATTTTACCCTCTAGGTAATACTGTTATATCACTTTATTTTAGTTCTCAGATTTTTTTTTGCTTTGGTAGTCCATAACACATTCTATTAATTAATGAATTAATGTGTCCCCACTATCGAAAGTTTTGGATTGGGTTGGGTTTCATTAAAACACGACTTTAAAAACACACACAAAAGAACAAAAAGCAAAAGCAAACCTTTCTGGTATTGCAAGATGCTCCAAGTTTACTACTGGCTTAAATGTAATTATTAATTCTTTAAGTGTATAAGCATAGCTGTTTTAGAGCCTATAATAATTACTGTGTTGAGAAAATGTGTGAGTCTTGTTTTATTTCTGCTAGTGTCTACTCATTGTGCCTCATTTCATTCTTTGCTTAGATATATTTCTTGTGCAATGTTCATTTGCCTAGGGAAATTATTTGCAACCTGGGATGGAAATACATTCCTTTAAAAAGAATCAAGATTGCTTCCACCAAATGCCTAGGGCAACCATCAATCTATAGTCTTGTTAAACTTGATTCTTATCTTGAAATTTTTATCTACTTCCATTTGTGTCATAACTAATATTAATATTTAATGTTAATTTCAGCATTTTTCATTAGTATTTGGCTAATCCATTTTTTAAATCTTTTATTTCAATTTTCGTATAGCTATTACTATGG
The DNA here is from genome assembly GCF_000299155.1 of Elephantulus edwardii. Classification (NCBI taxonomy): domain Eukaryota; kingdom Metazoa; phylum Chordata; class Mammalia; order Macroscelidea; family Macroscelididae; genus Elephantulus; species Elephantulus edwardii. Next base: position 7,394,551 of record NW_006399757.1, on the reverse strand, counting down.
TAAAATTTCTGTTATATAGTCAATACTTTTTAAATTCAACCCAGAATCTTTGTATTTTAACAGAACCATTTAAATTATATATTTTGCCTTTTAAATTACTTATCTATATTTTAATACCATTCTTGATCTTTACAATTACAATTTTATTTCTTTTTTATTGTGCTATAGTTGTTAATGTTCTAGTTATTTGGTGGTGGTTGTTGTTGTTATGTGCTGTTAAGTTGACCTCAACTCAAAGCAACTCTATACACAATAGCTCTGAACCCTGCTGTATACTAAAGTCAATCTCGCTGCCTCTGGTATTACCTAACTTTATTACCCCAGTTACTGTGCCAATCTATCTCATTTGAGATCTTCCTTTCTTGTGCTGTCTCTCTCCCTTTCAAGCATGATGTCCTTCTCCAAGGACTGGTCCTTCCTGGCCACATACCCAAAGTATGTGAGACAGAGTCTCAAAATCTTTGCCTCCTTGGAGCAGACTGGCTTCACCCTCTTCAGGACAAACCTGTGTGTTATCTTAACAGTACATGATATGTTTAGTACTCTACAGTCCACAACTCAAAAGCATCAATTCTTCCTCAATCATTTTTGGTCATTGTCTAGTTCTCTGATATATAGCAAGTAATTGTGAAGACTATGGCCTGGATCAGGCACGTCTTAAGTCTCTGGACTGACATCCTTGCTCTTTTACACTATGGAGAGGTCCTTGATAGCAGATTTCCCTAATGCAATTTGTCTTTTGATTTCCTTACTGCTGGTGTCAAAATTGTTCATTATGGATCCAAGCAAGCCAAAATTCTTAACAATCTCAATCTCTTCTCCATCTATCCTGGTGCTGCCAGTTGGCCCAGTAGTAAGAATCTCTGTCTCCTTGATATTGGTTTTCAATCCATATTGCAGACTATACAGTCCTTGGCCTTCTGCAGCAAATGCTTCAGGCCCTTCTCAGTTTCAGTAAGCAAGTTGTGTCATCAACAAAACACAGGTTGTTGATGAGTCTTCCTTCAATCCTGATGCCACATTCCTCCTCATACTCCTGAATAATCTGTTCAGCGCATGGTTCAAAATTGGGAAGGGTGTACGCTAGGGATGTGTCCTATCTCCATACCTTTTCAACCTATATGCAGAACAGATTATCCAAGAGGCTGGGCTCTATGAGGAGAAGTGTGGTGTTAGGGTTGGTGGAAGATCTACTAACAATCTGCGTTATGCAGGTGACACAACCTTGCTAGCTGAAACTGAGGAGGACCTGAAATGCTTGCTGCAAAGGGTCAAGGACTGCAGCCTTCAGTATGGATTGAGGCTCAATGTCAAGAAGACAATGACATATTTTATTTATATTGTGTTTCATATAATCAGTCATATTAATCGCATTTTATATAATTAATTACTTTTGATCTATGCTTATTATTCTGTCTTTTTGAGTATCCACTGAGTCTTTCCTATTACTTCACCTCACCTCCAACCTGCCTACTAACTTCTATTATTCAAATGATTTTCACGATTTTCTTTGTTCCACCTCCTTCCTCCTTTTTCTTTCCCATTATGAACATTTATACATATCTTATTACCTATCCTTCTATTTTTTCAATAATGATTTTATGCATTTGCCCTTATAAGACTGAATTAATTCATCCATAATAATGTTCTGTAGACTCTCCTATGTTATATAATATTTTACAAAATTGTTGTCTTTTAGTATTGCATAGTATTTCATTTTGGGAATGTACCACCATTTTTCAATCCATTCATTGTTGATGGTCATTTGTGCTGTTTTAGTTTTCTTTTTATTGTAAATAATGCTGCTATGAAAATAGTCATACATATTCATTCATGTTTCAGTTCTAATTTTCTTGGGTATATTTCTAGCTGTGCAATAGCTTGGTCATATGAAAATTCTATGTTCGATTTTTTGAGGAAATAACAAATTAGCTTTAAGAATGGTTGTACCAATTGATAATCCCACCAGCAGTGCATGCATGAGAGTTCCAATCTCTCCACATAGTCTCCATGTATTGCTTGCTGTCCTGTTAAACTTTGCTACTGCTATTAGAATGAGAGAGTTTCTTCTTTTGGTTCGCTTCTCTCTTATTACAGTGATTTTTATCATTTCCCTCCTAGTAATGTTCAGTAGTGTTATTGATAACTTACTTGAGTCATAATTTCATTTATTTCAAAATTTTTCTCTTGTCCCTTCCTTCCCCTTATATGATCATTTTAATGTCCTTTTTTTTATGAGTCTAAGTTTCTGTTTCTTCTTACTTACATTTATATGTATTTGGGACATTACTTTGAACTCTGATTGTGGATGATGCTGTGTGGCTTTATACTTTTATCTTTCAGGATATTAAGAAAACCAAAAAGAAAGAGAGAGAGAGAGAGAGAGAG
>NW_006399757.1:7388186-7391952 GCF_000299155.1 Elephantulus edwardii | reverse complement strand
GGGGGGAGGGAGGGAAGGAGGAAGGGAGGGAAGGAGAAAGGGAGGGAGAGGATGAGAGGACTACTACAAGGTACTCAGGTGCAGGTCTAATATGCATTACTTTGGTTTAGCTACTTTTCATGAACACTAGCTCAAAAGTTAATCTTTAAATTTTGCTAAGCATTTTTCATTCTGCGTTTATTGTGTACCATTGAGTCAGAACCAACCCATAGCTGAGCCTTCGGGAGGTTTTCAGAGGCAATAAATCAAACAGGAGGAGATTGCCCGTCTTTCTTTCTCCCATGGAGAAGCTGGTGGATGAACCATGTACCTCTGCTTTGGCAGCACAGTTCCTCCCCACTAAATCACCAGAGCTCACATGTTGTTATGTGCTGTCAATTTGACTATGACTCACAGTGACCAGAGGTGCTGAACCTTTCCCTATATCATCGCCAACCTCATAGACTCTGACACATCTGACCTTATTCCTGATTTTAGCTCATGACATTTAGCTTGGTTTTTGTTAGGGTTTTGGCTGTCTTTGAGAATACTTTCACTTTTGCTAACCCAAAATGAATTAAATATACATTTTATAAGAGATCAAATTGTTTTACAGTAGGAAAGATCTTCAGACTATATACTACTTAATCCATACAGAAACAAATTTCTATTGACTGTTTTTCACCAACTTGATTTTAGTATTATGAATTAAAAAACTAATCCCAAATCTTACCTGTAAATTTTTAATTTAAATGCCCTCTAAAAATAAGTGAAAATATTTCAAATAGAAAAACTGTGATAGGTGCCATCAAGTCGGCTATGACTCATAACAACCCTATCGACAACAGACCTGAACTTTTCCCTTTCCTGTTTCATCCTTATGATCTCTGTCTTGCTCAAGTCCATTGTGTTAATCACATTGTCAATTCATCTGGCTTAGAATCTTCTTTCATTGACTATCTACCTTTCCGAGCATGATATCTCTGTCCAAGGATTGGGTCTTCTTGAAAATATTCTCAAATTAAATGAGACAAAGTTTCACCATCATTGATTCTAGACACACTATCTGAGGAACTTCCTACCAGATAGATATGATTGTTCTTTGGGAAGTTCATGGTATATTCAATAATCCTCACCAACACCACAATTTAAAAGTATTAATGTCTTTTCTTTTGTCCGTATTTATTGTCTAACTTTCATATGTGTAGGAAGCCATTGAAAATGCCATGGCTTGGATTAGATACACCTTAGTGTTTAAATGGACAACCTTGCTCATTAGATTTCTTTCACTGCATGACTCACTTATTCATTCCTTTGTTGTTGTTGTTTATTAAGTCATAATAAAGTAATAGCTTACACTCCAAGGCATTTTTTAAAACAGTAAATCACATGATCATAGATTGCCGATCCTTCTCCTGCAGAGGGAATTTGAGCTACTGAATTAGAATCACGTGCCTTTGGAGTTGCAGTGCAGCTTCTTATCACTAGGTCACCAGAATTCTACCATTGCTTTAGCCTTGGCTATTATTTCTCCTTCCTCCAATTTGCCATTTATTTTTGCCTAAATTTTTCCACCTTGGGAAGGAACATCAGCTTCAGCTACTGTGCCTGTCCAAATACCAGGTAGCAAGACTAGCCTGGTAAGAGCTTTCCATTTAGTCCATTCCTATGTTATTAGTCTGTTTGTGGGTGGTAGACAACACAGTATGTCCACGTAATATGTTTTTTAAGACATTTAGCATGTCTTCCCAAAACCATAATTTAAATGTATAAATTCTATCATCCTGATCTATTGTCCAACTTTCAGGTGCATATGAAGAAAAGATTATTGTTTGTATCAGGCACTTATTAGTCTTTAAACTGACATTTACTCATTTTCAATTTGCAAAGGTTCTTGAAAGCATATTTCCTGATGCAACATTTCTTTTGATTTCTTGATTGATGTTGCTGTGAGCGTTGATGGTTGAGTTCAAGTAAAATGAAATTGTTGACAACTTCTCTCTTTTCTCCATACATAATGATGCTACCTATTGGTCTAGTTGTGAGGAATTTTGTTTTCTTGATGTTGAGATATAATCCATATTGAAAACTCTATTTGAATTTCTGAAGCAAATATTTCAAGTCCTCTTCACTTAGCAAGCAAGATTGTGCCATCTGCAAATGCATATTGTTGATTAGTCTTCCTCAAATATGTAAAACATTGTATAAATCTGAGTGATTTTACAAATATTATTTGACATGATTAAATATTTAAGCTGTTTGAAAATCTATTTATCAAAGTTATTGAGGAATTTATGATCAATGAGGGCTACCTTACTTGCTATATGTTTTCTTTTCTTTTTTTGAAAGGTTTAGGTAAGTTTATAAAGAACTTGGATTTCCCCTCATTCATTTTTGCACATTTTCCTTCCTGTCCCCCTTCCAACCAATTCATTTTATATTTTATTCTTTTAAATTTCTTTCATTGTTATACATTTTGTCCCTCCCTCCCTACCCAGATCAGTCTACTATGCAGCTCTTATTCTAGATTCAGTGTCACACCAATAATAACCTAATAATATATTCCTTTTTACAGTTCTCTCCCTTGTCTGTTTGTGTTGTGGACATTATTTATACCATCTTTTCCTAGTTTCCCCCAATCCTCATGTCTGTCCGATTTTATAACAGTGACATTATGCAGTATTTGTCCTTTTGTGACTGAGATATTTCGCTCAGCATAATGTCCTCCATGGTCACTCATTTTGTACATTATTTCATGAGTTCTTTGTTTTTCAGTTTTGCATAATATCCCATTGTGTAAATATACCACAGCTTCTCTATCCATTCGTTTGTTGATGGGCATTTGGGTTGTTTCCAAATCTTTGGTATTATGAACAGAGCAGCAATAAACATTGGTGTGCATATATTTGCTTGGGTGGCAGTTCTGGTTTCGTTAGAATATATTCCCAGTAATGGAATTGCTGGGTCAAATAGTATTTCTATTTTCAACATTTTGAGAAAGCACCAAACTGCCTTCCATAGTGGTTGAACCACTTTATAATCATAGTTGTTTTGCTTTGTATCTCTCTTAGAACTAGGGGTTTCGACAATTTCTTCATGTGTTTGTTCGCTATCTGAGTAACTTCCTTGGTGAAGTGTCTGTTTATATCTTGTGACCATTTTGCAATTCAATTGTTTATCTTGTTGTGATGCTCGAGTATTCTATAAATTCTAGATATATGTCCCTTATTTTACATGTCATAACCAAATATTTTTCCTGGTCTGTGGCTTCCTTTTTACCCTGTTGGAGAAGTTTTCGGATGTGCAAAGGGATTTGATGCTTAGAAGGCCTCATTCATCTATTTTATCTTCTCCTAGTTGTAGATTTTTCAGGATACTTCAACGACTGTTTATATTGTAGATTAATGCTTCCAGGGTTCTTCTAAGCTTTTTTCTAATGAAGTTTATAGTACTTGGTTTTAGACTTAGGTCCTTGATCCATTTTGAGTTGGTTTTAGTGTATAGTGTGAGGTACAGGTCTTATTTGAGTTTTCTGCAAAAGGTTTTCCAATTTCGCCAACACTATTTTTAAAAAAGCCTGTCATTTCTCTACTTACCTGATTTCATTTACTTGTCAAAAATCAGTTCACCATAGGTAGATGGGTTGATTTCTGAGTTCTCCATTCTATGCGATTATATATATATAGTTGTTGTTATGTGCAGTCGAGTCGCCTGCGACTCATAGCGACCCTATGTACAACAGCCCTAAACTCCACTCTGTCCTGTGCCAATCGCACTGTCTCTGACA
>NW_006399757.1:7350273-7384456 GCF_000299155.1 Elephantulus edwardii | reverse complement strand
ACTATCACCTAGTAAGCAAGTTCCACTAATGTTATTATAATCATTATTCTTGTTACTATCTTATTATTGTCCTAGGCAGCTCTGGTGACTTAATGTATGTATGTATGTATGTATGTATGTAATGTATGTATGTATACAAGATATCTCAGCTTTTAGTGGTGAACTAGTACTAGTTCTAGATCTTGTCTGCAATATCAATCAAGTGTGTTTTTCCCATGCTCTTCTTCTGAAGGGAACAAATAAAACGGTTTTCTTGTCTTGTTCCTAGAGATTCCTCATCCTATTGGATTTATCAGTTAGTTTTACATAGCAACCAACATTGTTAATTCATAGTTAGGAAATCATGTATGATTCAACTTAAATAACTTCTTTTGGAAAAAAAGAATAATTAGGAGTATAAACTCAAAACCAACATTCAGGGTAGATGAAAGAAAGGGAGAAGTGGAAAAGAATGGCAGCTCACTCAATTACATATAGATTTAGTAAATGTGGAAAGCCATTTTAAACACTTAATAATATTGATCTCCCCTCAAGGGTGTGTCGTTCTTTTTTACAGTTGCCTTAATTACTGTTTATTACCGTTCTGCACCAAATACTTGCCCAATACATAGAAAGTCTAATTCAGCAGCTATAATCTCTGTCAATGCCATACTACTCCAGTGCAGTAACTTCATTTGCATCTACACAATGTTTTAAAAAAATGAACTGAAAACTGAAATATTCATCAATCATCTGGTGGTTTTGCTTATATAAATTTTTTTTTAAAATGAACTATTTTTTTCCACTATGTTGAAATAAACTAAAACAACTAAAGAATTCAGAAGAATCATAAAGATGTAATATTAAGTAAAAATTGTAAAATATATGTCATAGCTTAAGTGAAATTTTTAGAGAAAATTGGTTTGAGGTTCAATAGCTTACATATAGACTGTTTTCTTCCTTTGGTTTCAGTTACGATAATTTACCCATATTTTCTCCATTTTTACCTTATATTCTCCATTTCTGTTTGTCTAGTTTTCTTGCCCCTTCCTGTCTTTTAACTTGGTTGTTAGGTAAGTTCTGCCTTTTGGTGTCATATAGGGTTTTTTTAATTTTATTTTTATTTTTATTATGATTCAAATGAAAGTTTAAAAACATATTGAGTTTTCATGTAATCATTCTTCCAGATTTTTATAACATTAAGAATGAAATAATGAGATCAATTAAAATGTTTGATTATTACTTTATTGTATATGTTCTTTCCCTTTGTATCAGTGTGCATTATCTATTTATTAATTTTTATTCTACTTTCCCTACCTTTGGATCCCTGATAACTCTTCAAGGATTATTATATACTGGATTGAAAAACTATAGTATGTTCACACTGCAGTACTAAGGAGCAACAATTTAATAAAATACTATATAACTTGGAAAGATATGGGAGAAGTTTCCCAAGTGAAGTATCACAGTTACATAAGGACAAATATTGCATAAGGCCACTATTGTGAAAATAGGAGCATAAATGAGTAAGATATTAATAAATGGTCAAAACCAGAAGGAGAAAAGGGAGGGCAGAAAAAGAGTCAGAAAATGACTGGGATAGTAGAAGTTAGTGGGTAGAGAGGGAGTGAAGTAATGGGAAATGTTAACTGAGGACTTGAAAAGACCGAGTGTTAATAGTCATAGAGAAATAGTAATTAATTATATAAAATATGTGTGAATGATTATATAAAACACCACATAACATGTACAAAACATGATGTATATGAATATGAAGAAATTGTTATATGCAAAGCAATAACTTTTTAAACTAATTATTCTATCCATTTAAAGCTTCAGTATTTTTATAATAGTTGTCTTATGCAATGTTTATCATTTTGTGAATGACTTAAGACATTCAGCATTATTTTCTGAGGGATTTCATTCATGTTAAACAGTTTTTCATGAATTTGTATCATTCTTTAGCACTCTTATTTTTTTAATATACTAGGTATTTTATTGTGTGGATCACAATAAATTGTGGTTAACCTTGAGGAAAATGGGCATCTTAGAACATTTAAGTGAAACCTGCACTTAGACCAAGAAGCAGTCCTCAGAACAGAGGAAGGAAACACTGCATGGTTCAAAATCAAGAAAGGAGTGTGTCAGGGATGCATCCTGTCCCCGTACCTTTTCTATCTGTATGCAGAACTGATAATTTGGGAAGCAGGACTTTATGAGGAGGAGTGTAGTATCAAGATCGGAAGGAGATTCATTAATGAACTACGATATACCGATGACACAACCTTGCTTGCTGAAACTGAAGAAGACCTGAAGCACTTGCTGCAAAAGGTCAATGACTGTAGTCTTCAAAATGGAATGTACTAGGGGGAGGGTGGGTAGGGGAGAAAAGTGCAATAGTGAATGAATGAAAATCCAAAGTCTCTTTAAATTTTTACTAAAATTAATAATAAATTTAATTTTTTTTAAAAAATGGAATGTTTCCTACATAGTTCTTTTGTATTCTTCCTTTGCTTTCCTTCTTTTATTTTCATTGTTCCTGGAATGAATTAGTGTTGAGGAATCTGACCTCCAATTCATCAATTCTGTTTCTGTTGCTTCAATTCTGCTCTTTTGTCTTTCCAATGTGCTATCTATTTCTGAAAGTTTAGCCTTATTCTGAATTTCAGTTTGATATATGACTTTTTCATTTATTGTATACTAGTTCTTGTATTTTTTTAATTTTCTGAATTTATGAGGTTTTTTTCAAAGCATTGTAGACACTTATGTTTTTTTAATATCTTATCAGGAAGTTTCAATAATTTTTATTCCCCTGAAAGAGTTTTTGATTCTGTATTTTGGCCACTTTTTAAAGTCATCTTAATTTTCTTTAGTTATTTTTGTATTCCTTTAAGTATATTAAAATTATGAATTGCCTCTACAATATCTTGGGGTTTTCTTTGTGTTTATTGTTTCGATACATTTAATTGAGCCAAGCATGTGTTATATGTATGTTTTAGTTTGCTATTTGTCTTCTGTTGGATGTGGTAGAGGATATGTTGTCGTCATCCTGTTATTACGTGCAGTGAGTCCACTCTGACTCATAGCAACCCAATGTAAAACAGCTCTGAATCCTGCTCTAGCCTGAGCCAATTTTATCGTCTTTGACACACCTACCCCCATTATCCCAGTCACTGGATCAATCCATCTTATCCAGGTTCTTCCTCTCTTGCACTGTCCCTTCCCCCTCCCAAGCATGATGCTCCTCTCCAAGGAGTGATCCTGACTTGCAACATGTCCAAAGTATGTCAGATGGAGCTTCAAAATCCTTGCTTCAAAGGAGCAGCCTGGATTCACCCTCTCCAGGTTGGACTTGTTTCTTTTCTTAGCAGTCCATGAGGATATAAGTATATGTAAATTCTATATTTGCTATTCATGTAGAACAGATAAGTACAGCCTAGACCGGTATTTGTGTATTGTTTTTGTTTTTGTCAATCAAGAAGAGCAAGGGCCAGTCATACTCTTTCGCCCAGTCTGTGAACCTGCCAGAGATGTGTTGTATGTAACTGGGTTATGTGGATTCTTTTTTTTATTTGTTGCCAGGTGGCTGTTGTTGTTGTTATGTACTATCGAGTCGCCTGAGACTCATAGTGACCCTGTGTACAAAAGCCCTAAACTCTGCTCTATCCTGTGCCAATCTTATTGCCTCTGAGACACTTACCCCCATTTCCCTAGTCACTGAATGAATCCCTTCTCATCCAGGGTCTTCCTCCTTTGCACTGTCCCTCCACCCTCCCAAGCATGACATCCTTCTCTAAGGACTGGTTCTTCCTTGCAACATGTCCAAAGTATGTCAGATGAAGCTTCAGAATCCTTGCCTCCAAAGAGCAACCTTGTTTCACCCTCTCTAGGACATACCTGTTTATTCTCTTAGCAGTCCATGGCATATACAACACTCTTTTCCAGGACCGCAGCTCAAAGACATCAACTCTCCTTCTATCCTCCCTAGTCATTTTCCAGCTCTCTGATAGATGGCAAGTGATTGCAAAGACCATGGCCTGTATCAGGCGCACCTTAGTCTCCAGACTGACATCATTGCTTTTCAGTACTCTGGAGAGGCCTCTGACAGCAGACTTTCCCAATGTGTCTTTTAATTTCCTAACTGATGGTGCCAAGAGTGCCAGGTAGGACAAGGAAAAAGGTAAGCAAAATAAAACATATAAACAAATAACTACTTGAAAACAAACAATAATATTGGGGAAAAAACATTTAAAAACAACAAAAAAGAAATAAAACTGAGTAGTGCAAGAAAAGGAAAATTAGAATAAAAAGGCAAAAATGAAAAGAAGATTGATTAAGGAAAGGAAAAATGTAAAAAAGAAGAAATGGTGAGAGAAATAAAAAAAAATTAAAAGAAAAGCACTGAACAATAAAGCAATGTGAAGGAAGAACATGAGACTGAGTAAAACAAGGAAGGAGGAACAGACTACAGACTTGTTTGGTGCTCTTGTTACCACTGTCATGAGTAGAGGAAAAATTTCTGATTTGAAATGGAGTTCCTGCCAGTCCAGCAGAAGGTCAGGATGCCCCGTCAGAAAAGAGTTTAAGCTCAGCTGAGAGTTGACTGATAACTCAAGATAAATGCTGGGCCATAGATAGCACTCTTCTTTTCTAGGCAGAGTCAAAGGGGTGGGATAGCCAGGCTAGATCCAAGTTTCTGTTGCCCTTGGTGGTGCCTGGATTAATACAGAGAGGATATCGTTGTCTGTCCAGGGGTTAGATATAGGCAGGGCACCTTAGCCACGCAAAGTACACTGTGCTAATATGTAGAGACAGTCACTGCCAAGCAGAGATGTCCAGAGGAGTGTCCTTCATTTGGTTCCTATCTGCTGCTGCTATGAGAGTTGTTTGTGAATTCAAGTAAAGTGAAATCCCATGACAACTTCCACATGTTCTCTAACACGATGCTGCTCATTTGCCCAGTTTTGAGGGTTTTTCTGTTTGTTATGTTGAAGTGCAATCCTTATTGAAGAGAATAGTCTTTTGTCTGCATCAGTAAGTATTTCAAGTCTCCTTTGATGTCAGCAAAGAAGATTGTGTCATCTCCATATTATAAGAGAGCATAAAAATTGTTGTTGTTGTTGTTGTTGTTGTTGTTGTTATGTGCCATCGAGTCGCTTGTGACTCATAGCGACCCTATGTACAAGAGCCCTAAACAACGTTCTATCCTATGCCAACCTCACCGTCTCAAACACACTCATTCCCACCACTCCACTCACAGGATCGATCCATTAGAAAAAAAAATATATTAACATACAAATTTTCTCTTTCTTACCTTATCTTTCTCATTCATTTTAAAGACAGTCATCTTTCTGGAATAAGAGAAAATGAAATGTTCCTTCAGTTTTTAAATATTTCTACATGATTAAGAATACGATTTGAGATTCTAACTTCTATTCAGGACATTGAAGTTATAAAAAAATAATTCAACAGTAGATCAATAGAGTTTCGTATGGAGAGGATAACTTGATACAGAAAGATTTAGGAGATTTCCCTCTGGATTGTAATTTTTAAATAAGTATTTGGGAAACTAGATGCCATAGGCCTGTAAAACTGTTTTAACAAAAAAGAAAATCTCAAGTGGACATTATTCTATTACTAGGAAAATGAAAATCTAAATGTGTTTAATTTTGCATGATCAAATAATGTTAAATAAAGACGCTCTATCAAAGTGTGCTCAAACTAAGGGAAGCATAAGAGATGCAATTGTTTGAGGAAATTAATATTCATGGTCTTAAAAATTAATGTACCACATTGCTTGCTTATCTCTGTTCACAAAAACATTTCAAATATATACTTTGCTCTTTATGAATTATCAAGTATCCATGTATGAGATGCCAATATTTTAACTGCTCAATTTTCAGGCTACAGTGATTTTGACTATCATCAGAATTGCTTTGTAGGTATAAAATATGCTAGGATACACCCAAAGGTTGTTATTTATATATGGATACTGTATCTTAGTTTGTAGACTCTTCAACAAATTCACATATTTGTTTAGAAGATACTAGTGACCATTGCCTTGGATATCTGAATTATTTGAAAACAGAATTCTTCATTTTTACCTGTAATATGAACTTATAATTTATAATTTGTCATAGATTTAGCATTTTTCTCTAGTAGCTGTAGTACTAAAGGGATTCAGAACCTCTAATGTTTTAGCCTTATCTCTTTTATAGACCATGGATTTTTTCCTTCCACTATTGTAAGAGTTGAGCTACTCTGTCATTTGACAGTAATAATTACTGCTTTTACTATGTTGAACTAAAATAAAAGTCTTCATAATTTTGTCCATTGCTAGTAGTTCATAAGTACAATATAGAATAACTCTCCTCTGTCTCCCAACAACCAGACTTTATATCTGTATTTCAATCAATATCTTTTCATAGCATGATTATTTGTATTAATATAAGATACTTTCACCATTCTCAGCTTGTTCTTCTTGTTATTTTATCTAAATAGCTGCTGCTTGGTTTTCAGTGCTTCCTTTAAAAATGTACCACTGAGATTTGAACCTAAAAAGTAAAATAAATGAAATAAAAATGTACCACTGAGAAATTAACATGGTATCTCAAATAATCTGTAGGCAGGGAACTGCATTATTTTGCAAGTATTTTTAGTGAAACTATCATTTTGTAGCTAATTTTGAACATGTAGCAACTAAACTACTATTATATTTTACATAAACAACTGTTAAATTTAAAGTGATCTTTCATTGATAATATATCTATTTCTCCTGAACCTGAAATGAAGGATTTAACTTATTCTCTCAGGATGTTGGTCATTGAGCCAATTATGAGCATATTTTTTTAAAATTTTGAAGTGTAATACATAGTGACAATGTAATCTTTGACCTTCATCAGTAAGTACTTAAAGTCTTTTACATTTTCAGCAAATAAGATACTGTCATCTGTGTATTTCAGGTTGCTAAGGCGTTTTGTTCCAATACATTTCACTCATATCTATAATCAATTAACCTGGAAGTAGCAATCAGGAAAGCATTGGGAAAATCTGGTCTTAGGAATATTTCCAAATGGCTAAAGGACAATGATGTTAGTTTAACACTAAGATGTACACTAATTGAATTGAAAATTCTTTTTTAATAATTTGTATGCATCTGACATTTGGGCAATAATAAGGACAAGAGCCAATGACTTTGAACTGTGGTGCTGGAGTTGATTATTTGATAAGCCATGTATTGTCAAAAGAATAAACCAATCTGTCTTCAAAGAAGTGGAACAAACATACACCTTAGAGGCAGTGATGGTGAAACTTCATCTCAGTTATTTTGGGCATGTTGTTAGAAGAGGCCAGTCCTTGGAAAAAATATAACATGCTGGGAAAGGTGGAAGGTCAGAGAAAGAGAGGAAGACCCTCAACGAGGTAAGGCTGTAACAAATGAGCTCAAGCATATCAGAGATCATGAGGATGGCACAAGACCGAGCAACGTTCAGATCTGTTGTCTTCATGGTTAAGAGTCATAGTTGACTTGACAGTATCTAAATGCAACAGTAACAATCGGCATTGTGGCATAGTTCAGAGGGTAACAGATTATTAACTGAAAGGTTAGCAGTTCAAATCATCTGCAAGTAAAAGATAGGTTTCCTCTTTTAAATACTTAACAGCCTCAGAAATATATTGTATGGTTTCTGAGTCTGGACCCATTCAATGGCAGTTGATTTTTTGGTAAGAGAAGATTTTAGTCTTAATTCATGTGTATTAGCTATTCTTCTCAATAGTATCATTCTGAAACTTTATATATCATATTCTGAATGTTACTTTCAATGTCTCTTGTTAGTGTGAAGAGTTGGAACTATCTAAATGTACATCTCTGTATACTGAGATTAATCCATTTTATGACATTTTTGACATTAATATGGAATCATATATTGGGTGGCCCAGAGGTAAGGAGGTATGCTGCCAACTTACAGGCACACAGCAAGAATCCGCCAGCAGCTCTGTGTGAGAAAGATGGATGATCTTCTCCCATGCAATTTAGAATATTTGAAAACTTGCTGATGGATTAGCTATAAATCTTGTCTTGCCTTGATTTCACATAACAACAACATGAATCTAATTCACATTATTAACCTTGTTCTCATAGATAGAATTAGGAATTTATAAATCTTTTGTTGTTGTTATGTGCTATCAAGTCAAGTACAACCCATAGCAACCCCAAGAACGACAGATCCGAACCCTGTCCTGTGCTGTGTGCCATCCTCATCATCTCTGATATACTCGAGCCTGTTGTGGAAGTCACTGTGTAAATCCACCTGCTTGAGGATCTTCCTCTTTCACCAATTCTTCACCTTTTCAATCATGATGTCCCTCTCCAAGAACAGCCTCTCCAAAGTATGTGAGATAAAGCTTTATCATCTTGGTTTCCAAGGAACACTTTGGCTGGACTTTCTACAAGACATATTTGTTTATTCTTTTGGAAGCTCATGAGGAATTCAGCACTCTTTCCCAACAACACAACTCAAAGGAATCAATCCTCCTGTTATCTTTGTTTGTTGTCCAGTTCTTATATGGATAGCAGGTAATTGGAAAGACTATGTCTTGAAACAGTTGTATCTTAAATTTTAAACTGGCATCATTGCTCTTCAGAACTTTGGAGACATCCCTGACTGCAAACTTTCCCAATGCTGTACATTTCCAGATCTCCTGATTTCTACTACCAAGGGTATTGATTGTAGAGCCAGGGAAGATGAAATTGTTGACAGATTCAATCTTTTCTTCCTCTATCATGATGTTGCCTATTAGCCTGGTGGCAAGGATGTTTGTTTTCTTGCTGTTGAGATGTAACTCATATTGAAGACTGAAAACCTTGATCCTCTGCTGCAAGTACCTCAAGCCTTCCTTGTTTTAAGCAAATGAAATTGTGTCACCCATATAATGCATGATGTTGATGAGACTTCCACCAATCCTGATGCAATCTTCTTCTTAATAACAACTCATAGTATCGCTGAAAACTGACACTGTCTGCCCCGGATAGGTTCTTGCTATCTCCATACCTCAAAATTTCCTTATTGGTTGCACTATGACCCTGCACATACTCCAGATCAGAAACATTCTCAAGTAACTGAGTTCAACAATGTACCCAGAGTGATTGTAGTTACTGGCAATCTGTGTTACAAACAAATAAAAACAAGAGAGTAACATGAAGTCATAAAATGTGTATTATTTCATCCTTGGAGAAGTCTTTGGGTAATACACACAATTAAAAACTCAGCTGATAAAAGAAATGTTGAGGATTCAATTCATGAAGAGGCATCTAAGAAGAAAGTCCTGGCAATCAAATTTCAACTAAAATGAGCCATCAGAAAGCCTTTGGAACACAATTCTATTCTGACATGATACAATTGGAGTCAAAGTATGCTTAATGGTTTGGCTTATATCTTGAAGGAAACTATAGTAGATCTCTGCCATCAGCTACTATATTAGCCAGAATTCCACACAGAAACATAAACTCTGGGAATTGAATAATTCAAGGAGGATTTCGTTACTAAGTGAGACTGTTCACAAAGGTGTCTATATTGGTAATTTCAACAGATAAGCTATTAATTAGCCTAGCTTATCAACCCTGGTTGAAACTTGAGAACAGAATGGTTATCAGAATCCACCAGTATGTGCTTATGGCTTTTGAAGAACAAACAATATACTAGGGGGTGGGGGGTGGGGGAAGGAATTTGAAAAGAGGAGCCAACGATCTGATGATCTAGACAGCCAAAGAGAAATATCTAGCACTTCTCCATGAAAGGTGAATGACAGGCTATTTAAAATGTTCCCTACTGTAATTCTTCTTCAGGAAATCAAAAACGTATTGTGATGGGAAAGTCTGCTGTTAGGGACCTCTCTAAAGTACTCAAGAGCAATGGTGTCTCTTTGGAGACGAAGGTGCGCCTGATACAGGCCATGGTCTTTGAAATCACTTGTTATGCATCAGAGAGCTGGACAATGACTAGGGAGGACAGAAGGAGAATTCACGCCTTTGAGCTGTGGTGCTGGAAAAGAGTATTGAATGCACAATGGACTGCCAAGAAAATAAACAGATTCATCGTAGAGAGGGTTAAACCAGGCTACTCCTTGGAGGCAAGGATTCTGGGGCTTCATCTGACGTACTTTGGACATGTTGCAAGGAGAGACAGGTCTTTGGAGAGGGACATCATGCTGGGTAGAGTGGAGGGACAGCGCAGGAGGGGAAGACCCTCTGTGACTGGGGTAATCGGGATGGGTGTGTCAGAGACAATGTGATTGGCACAGGATAGAACAGGGTTTAGGGCTGTTGTACATAGGGTCGCTATGAGTCGCAAACGACTCGACGGCACATAACAACAACAACAACAACTGTAATTCTGCCCCTATCCCTCTTTTATGAGGCCTCTTGAGTCTTAATATGAACTCTGGTAGCCTAGTGGTAAAGAACATGCTGTCATCCCAAAGGCATGTGGTTTTAATCCATCAATCAAGTGCTCCATGGGAAAAAGATTGACAGTTTCCTCCCATGCAATTTACCCTCTCTAAAAACTATCTGGAGGGTCAGCTGTGGGTCGCTTCTGACTCCACAGTACACAACAACACCATCAAGTCTTAAGGGAGATCTGATGGCTTAGGAGTAAGGAATTGTGCTGCCAATACAAAGGCCACATGTGGTTTGAATCCACACACTGACACAAAGGAGAAAGAGGGATAACCTCCTCCTGTGTGATTTACAGCCCCTGAAAACTGTGGGGTGGGGCAACTTTGAATCTCCAACTATATAATATATAGCAACTACAACTACAACATCAAGTCTTAAGGAGCCTTGGTAGCATACAAAATAAATCTTGTTGTTGTTGATTGCTGTCGAGTTGAGTATGACTCGTAGAGACTATGAATGAAAGACCTAATGCCTTTCCATAATTGTTGTTGTTTCTCTGAGTTCATATAGTTTCCAGAGGCATGGGGTTTAGGAAGTGGATACCCCTCCTGCTTCCAAACCTGTTGGAAGGAGCTCCACTGAACATGGCCCACATTGGGAGACCATTCTGGTATTTGATACCCCAATGGCACAAGGTTCAACATCACAGCAAACCCAGATTACCTCAGTACAGAAAATTGATGAAGAATGATGTAGAAAGTAGAAGAATGTTCCTCCAAATATAACAATACTAGTTTCGCCAGTGGTTAAGTTTCATCAAATGAATGACTCATAATCACCCTATGAACAAAAGACCTGAACTCTTTTCTCTAATTAACATCATTTCTGTATGATGTTTACAGAGTTTACAGAAGCAAGTTTGACCTTTAAATATACATTATATAAATATGTATATAGCCCTGGTGTGTCCACTTGCTGTACAGATGTAACTCGTGGTTGCTGTGAAGCTGAACACTGCAACACTGATGTGTCAAATGTGATAATGGTTGCCCACGGTGGACAGAGTTTGGTGGAGCTCCTCGATTAAAATAAGCTTGGAAGCAGGAGTGGCATCCATGTCCTTGTGGAGGACTTTCATTTATAGGGTCGCTATAAGTTGCCTGCATTGCCACTCTGAAGCACACAGGTTGAGTCTACCAGCTGCTCTGTGGGAGAAGGATGGGAAATCTCCTCCTGAATAATTAACTGTCTCTAAAAGCCCACTAGAGGATCAGCTATGGGTTGCTTCCGACTCTCTGGTAGAAGAACAACAATGCATATACAAAGAGAGAATGAGCATGCTCTGGTGGCATAGTTCATAGGGAACTGTGTTGTAACTCAAAAGGCCAAGCTCCTCTGATAGCTAAAATACATAAAAGAGTAATTTATTAAGATCTTCACCAGTTCCAAACAATTCTAGAGGTTCTCATTCCCTTTCTCACAAGCTACGCGTTTTCTAAGCAGTTCCACATGATTAAAAAGTTTGGCAATTTGAATCTATCGGATTCTCCAATAGAGACAGATAGGCTGCCTTCTCCATTAAAGATATGCTGTTGTTGTTAGGTGCCAACAAGTCGCAGATGACTCATAGCGACCCTTTGAGCAAAAGACCTGAACACTTGTATAACTTTCATCGTTTCTCCATGTTAATAGGGTTTCTGGAGGCAAGCTATTTTGGAAGTAGATGCCACTCCTGCTTCTGAGCTTGTTTTAATCGGGGAGCTCCACCAAACACTGTTTACCATGGATTACCATTATCACGTTTGACACATCAGTGTTACAATGTTCAGCTTCACAGCAACAACGAGTTACCTCTGTACAGCAAATGAACAGATATACGACCTTGAAAACTCATGGAGGATCACTCTGAGTTGCAAACAAGATGGTAGTGAGTTTGAGTTTGGTTTAAGTAAGTTAAGTGTTGGGCTGCGAAGAAGAGTAAGAAGAGTAAGGAAGAGTAAGAAGTTAAACAAGACAGCCTTTTCACTCCAGAAGCTGATGCAGTCTCTTCTTGTTAAGATTTACCTATCTAAAAGAAGGATCTCCATGAGTCAGAATCAGTTTGAGGGCAGTGGGTCAGCTGGAACGCAGTGAGCTTGGCCAATCTCTAAGGCACTCTGATGGCTCGTTAGTTTCTGGGCCATCAGAATTGATTTGATGATAAATTTCCCCATGTTTATTTTAGGGGTTTTTTTGGTGTGTATAGGTACGTATGTGCTGCCACTTAGGACCTTTCGACTATTCTTATTTTTATTATGTGTCATATGGTTAGAACTCAGCAATAACTGACCCTCCCGTGAATTTTCAAATATTGTAAATTGCACAGGAGATTGTTTATCTTTCTCCTGAGGATCATATAGGGGATTTAAACTGCTTTCCTTTGCGTTGGCAGCACAACTTCTTACCACTAAGTCACCAAAGCTCCACTTTATTAACAAAAGTTAACCCAAGTTGTAATATTTTTCCCATGTTATTATTTCTAGGTGTCATCAAGTCAAACATAACCCATAGCAATCTTGTGAACAACAGATTTGAATCTGTGCTATCCCATGTCATCTTCATCATCTCTGACACACTTGAGCCCAATGCTGCAGTCAGTGTATCAATCCATCCCACTGAAGGTCTTTCTCTCCTTCACTGACCTTTTCACCTTTCCAACCATTCCTATCAGCACATAAAGTGACTCGAGGTTTAACATTTACTCAGTTTAAGTGACAGTGTCAGGGATGAGGCACACTTATATTTGATTTCAAAACCATTTCAGTCATGTTCTGCGTCCTCTGAATTTTTCTCTTCATTTATGATATGAGAAGAATGCAGTAGATGCCATCTAAAATTCCTTCAACCTCTAGCATTCAAATATTAATGTGGATATAAACTATATGTATCTGGAGAAAAACTACTTGTAAATTTACCCTATTTGGAAGCAATTTATTCTTCTTTTGTGCATGACCAAATGCCAAAAATACATAATTCTACACTTTGTTCCTGTAGATACCAGGCATTTTAAACATCAAGCCAAGCCGAGATTGCAAAAGACTCCACACTGGGATACACTTTCAAAACAATTTAACCACTTTGAAATGTAAATTTGATAAGCAAAAGCACTACTGACACAGCTAGGTACTCCTTGCAGAGCCTTAAGCAGGTGCAAATGAGTTCACTTTGTGATAAGAACCTGCACCTGTTGGAGAGCTGCATTTGGAAGTAGCCTGTTAGCAAATTCTAAGATATCTGGAAGGAGAAAGACATATTAAATCGCAAAGGGAGATTTGAAGTGATATTTACCCATTGATGCACATCTGTAATCATAGGTGAAGGCTTTATAACCTAAGGAGCTCTTGCTATTTTGTTTCATGATATCCCCTCTCCTCTCCCGTTCTGCTCTACTACTCAAATCTGTGCTGTAATTTTTTTTAAAAAAATATGTCCTATATCTGTCTAGTCACACGCCCTGAAGAAACTCTCTCTTTTTTTTTAAAGAAACTCTCGATATAATCTGAGAGTAGATATTCTGAATTTCTAAAGATAACTAGTTCTTCTCCATTATCTTTTTTCCTGAGTAATGGATTTTAAGTTTACAATTTAACAATTTTAAAAATATTGGTATTTAATAAAAAAATTGAAATGTAGCTTTTACTCATGTTTAGGAGAAGATACTTACTGATTATTAATGGCTCCTATTATCAGTCTTTAATGTTTCCTTATTTTCCACTGTAAAGGAAAATATATTTCTGTAGTCATCACCAGAGTAAGAAATGATAAGTAACATTTAGTCAGATCCAATCTGTATGCTGAGCAAATTATTTGAGAAGCTGGACTCTATGAAGAGGAGTGTGGCATCAGGACGGGGGACTCATCAATAACCTGTGTTATGCAAATGACACAACCTTGCTTGCTGAAAATGAAGAAGACTTGAACCACTTGTTGCAGAACATCAAAGAAAGCAGCCTTCGGTATGGATTGCATCTCAATGTTAGGAAAACAAAGATTCTTACCAATGGACTAATAGGCTACATCATGATGAATGGAGAGGAGCTTGAAACTGTCAACAGCTTCGTCTTGCTCAGTTTGAGGACTAAGGTACAGCTGGTTTAAGGCATGGTATTTCCAATTACTTGCTATGCATCTGAGATCTGGACAGTGAAGAAGGATGACAAAAAAGAATTGATACTTTGAGCTGTGGTTTTGGAGAAGAGCACTGAACATCCCATTATGGCCAAGAAAATGAACAGATATATTTTGGAGAGGGTGCAGCCGAAGTGCTCTTTGGAAGCAAGAATGATAAGGCTTAGCCTCACAAACTTTGAGCATGTTGCTACGAGAGGCTTATCCTTGGAAAGGAAAGGGCAGAGGGTCAGAAAAGAAGAAGAAGACCCTTAACTAGGTGGATTGACACAATGATTGCCACCGTGTGTTTTTGTGTGTCAGAAAGCGCGATGATGGCACAGGATAGAGTAGGGTTCAAATTTTTTGTTAGTAAGGTCTCTATGAGTTGTATTCTACTTGATGGCACCTAACAACAACAAAAAGAGTCAGATCCTGAATTAGGAAGAATTTCTTCAATAAATATTACTTCTTCAGTAATGACCCAATATAAATAAAACCTCTTGGATCCATCTAAAATAATAAATATTACTTGCTGTATTTTGTTAAACTGGTCACTGTGAAAAGTAATGGTATTATATTTATAATTGACGATGGAATTTTAAAACCACAGAAATGCTATTTTACGGACTCTATCTGACATATAAAGCCAAAGCCCATTCTCCCTGAGTAAATTCCTATTGACAGTAACACTCCATTAGGTTTCTAAGGCAGTAAATCTTCATTGCAGTAGCTATTAGGAGTCTAAATGCTATCTTTTTGGCTAGCAGCCCAACAGGGAAAACACTGTACCACTGTACTATCAGGTCTTCTTACAAAGTGTTGGTTGTTATGTACTGTTGGTTCAGAACAGATTCATAGCTGATCTCTCAGTGGGTTTCAGAGGCAGTAAACTACATAGGATGAGATTGCCCATTTTTCTTCTGTGGAGCAACTGCTGGCTTTGAACATATGTCCTTGTGTTGGCAATGTGATTCCTTACCACTGATAACAAATATTTATCAAGGAATTCCAGTGCTCTCCCAACCATTTTGCTTGCAGTATCCTAACAGATCATTCTCAGTGTTGTTACTAAAAATATTTAACAAGCATGAAATATGTACTAGCCATCCAGAGTTATTTTGACCTAGATAGCTGTAAAGGTTCAAGACACCTGAATATCAACCTTGAAAGGAGGTATTACTATTTTCCTAGCTTAATAATATCTGCTTGCTTGTTTGGTAGTCTGCTGTAGTAGGTTCAGTACTTGTAAGTCACCTTGCTGTAATGAATGGGTGACTTGCATGTTGCTGTGATGCTGTTTATTTTGTACTTTGTGTATGTGTATGCTTGCTGATTTATAGTTTGCTCTTAAGGGTTCAGCATGTGTCATTCAGTTTGTTGTACTGAAGAGACTTATATGTTGCTGAAATGCTAAAAGATATGCCACCAATATTTCAAATATCAGCAGGCTTACCCATAGTGTATAGATTTCAACAGTTTCCAGACAAGGACAGATAAAGAAGTAGGATTGGCCACCCACTTCTGAAATAATAGGCCTTTAAAAATACTATGGATAAGAGAGGTACATTGGCAGGCATATTGTCAGAAGGAAAGCCCCTCAGATTGCTGCGGTTGTTGCTAAGTGTTGTTGAGCTGAGTACAACCCACTGCAATCTCGCAAATAACAAATCTACACCCTGTCCTATTCTGTGCCATATTCACATGTACTGACACTCAAGACCATTAAAGCAGTCACTGTGTCAAATCATCTGGTTGAGTGTCTGTTTTTTCACTGACCTTCCATTTTTCCAACCAGGATATGCCCCTTTCCGAAGATCTTTATCATATTAGCTTTCAAGGAACATTCTGGCTTCACATTCTCTGAGACATATATATTTGGTTTTTTTGGCAGTCCATAGGATGTTCAGTATTCTTCTTCAACACCACAGCTCAAAGTGTTCTTCTGTCATTTTTACTTACTGTCCAGCCATCAGATTTATAGCAAATTATTAGAAAGAACATAGCTTAGATCAGGCATACCTTAGTCGTCAAATTAGTGTAATTGCTCTTCAATAGTTTGGAGAGGTCCTTGACTGCAGATTTTCCAAGTAAAATATGTCTGCTGATCTCCTGCCTGCTGGTCCCAAAGGTGTTGATTTGGATCCAAGTTAGAGGAAAGCATTGACAACTTCACTCTTTTCTCTATCATGATGTCTATTGCTTCAGTGGTAAGGATTTTTGTTTTCTTTATGTTGAGATGTAATCCACATTGAAATCTATATTCTCTGATACTTTTGATGCACCAGTGACTAATGATCAAAGTCCAGATGAGTTGTGGGATGATATCAAGGATATTAACCACAAAGGAAGTAAAATATTATTATGAAGATAAGAGTGAAAGGAAAGCACAAAATAGATGTTAGAAGAAATGCTAAAAACTACACTAGAGTCTATAACGGCCAGAGTAAAAGGAAGAAGAAGAGAAGGCAGTATGAGAAGACAAAGGAAAGTGTTATAATGAAGTGTACAAAGTACTGGAGTAGAAGAAAAAAAAGAGAGAACATACTTGGAATTTCTCAAGCTGAAAAATTGAAGTACAGATTTAAGCCTTGAGTTGAAATACTGAAGGGTTCCATGGGCAACATCTTGAAAGATGCAAAAGCATCAAAAGACAATGGAAAGATTGCACGGAGTAACAACAACAAAAAACGTGTTTGACACTGAGCCATTTCAGGAAGTAGCATATAATCAAGAAGCAATGTAATGAAGGGAGAAGTTGGTAAAAAAAGGCATTGGCAAAAAGTAAGGTTCAAGGAATAGATGGAATATCAGTTAACATGTTTCAGCAGGTAGATACAGCCTTGGATGTGCTCACATTTCTATGCCAGGAAATTATCTAGCTGGTCAACTGACTGGAGGAGATCCATATTTATTCCAATTATAAAAAAGAGTGAACCAACAGAATATGGAGGTTATTGAACAGTATCATTAATATCACATGCAAAAATATTGCTGAAGATTATTCAATAAAGTTTGGAATAATGCATTGACAGAGAATTTCCAGACATTCAAGAGGCCAAGGAACAAAGGACATCACTGTTGATGTGAGATCAATCTTGAATGAAAGCATAGAATACCAGAGAGATGTTTATTTTTTAATTTATTTGTTCTGTGTTTACTTATGTTTTCTTTACTAGGCAAAGACATTTAACAATGTGTATCATAACAAATTGTGGGTAATATTGAGAAGAACAGGGATTCTGGAACACTAAATTGGGCTTAAGGGAAAACTAAGAAAAAGAAGTAATTGTCCAAATAGAACAAGGAATCAAAATCCTGGTTTTAAAACAGGAAAGGAGTTTGTTGTTGTTATGTGCCATCAAGTTGTCAGCTACTCATAGTAACCCTGCTCTATCCTGAGTCAACCTTATGTCTCTGACACCACCCCCCAATACCCTAGTCCTTGAGTTAATCCATCTCATCCAGTGTCTTTATCTCTTGTGCTGTCTTCACCATCCCAGGCATAACATCCCTCTCAAAGGTCTGATCCTTCTTTGCAACATACCCAAAGTATTTCAGATGAATCTTCAGAATTATTGCCTCTAATGAGTAGCCTGCTTTCACTCTCTCCAAGACAAACCTCTTTGGCCTACTACCAGTCCATGGTATACTCAGTACTCTTCTCCAGCTCAAAGGCATCTGTTCTTCTATTATCCTCAGTCATCATCCAGCTTTCACATAATTGTGAAGACCATGGCCTGGATCAGACACACCTTAGTCTCCAGACTGACATAATTTTTCTTCAGTACTCTGGAGAGGTCCTTGACAGCAGACTTTCCCAATGCAATTCATCATTTGATTTTCTGGCTGCTGGTACTGAGTGTTGATTGTGGAGTCAAGAAAAGTAAAGCTGTTAACAATCTCAATCTCTTCACTTTCTATCATGATGCTGTCAATAGGCCCAGTGCTGAGAATCTTTGTTTTCTTGATGCTGAGCTTCAATCTATATTGAAATCTGCAATCCAATCCTGAACCTTCTGCACCAAGTGCTTCAGGTCCTCTTCAGTTTTAGTCTTCAACACAGGTTGTTGATGAGTCTTACTCCAAACCTGATGCCACATTCCTCCTCATAGAGCCCAGCATCTGAGATGATCTGTTTTGCATACAGTTTACATGTAAAGATTCTATATTTTCTCCATACCTATAAAATATGTATGCTGAGCAAATCATTTGAGAAGTTGGAGTATATGAAGAAGAGTGTGGCATCAAGATTGAAAGAGGACTCATCAAAAATCTGCATAATGCAGGTGATACCACCTTACTTGCAGAAAGTGAAGAACATTTCAAGTACTTACTGAAGATTAGTATAAGTTGCATCTCAACATCAAGAAAACAAAAAAAAATCTCACCACTGGCCATATAGGAAACATAATCATAGATAAAGAAAAGATTGATATTTTCAGTGATTTCATTTCACTTTTATTCACAGTCCTTACTCATGGCAGCAGCAGTTTAAAAATAGAAAAAAAGTGTTAAATGGGGACATCTGCTGTCAAGGACTCCTAAAACGTGCTAAAGAGCAACTGGCTTATGTCATGATACTTACCCTTACCTCCTATGCATTTGACAGTTGGGCATGAATAAGAAAGAATGAAGAAAAATCAGGATCTTTGAATTGTGTGCTTAGATAAAAGTATTGAATACTCCAAAGAACAAACAAATCTGTCTTGGAGGATGTACAACTAAAATGATTCTTAGAGACAAGGATGGTGAAACTTTGTCTCGCATACTTGGGATGTCTTGTCAGGAAGGGTCAGTCCTGGAAAAAATATAGCATGGTGGGAAAGGCGGAGTGTCAGAGAAAGAAAGGAAAATCCTGAAAAAATGGATTGACACAGTGACTGTAACAATGGGGCTTGAGGATGCCAGAGATCATGCAGATGGACAAGATAAGACAAGGCTTAAATCTTTTGTTCATAGAGTCACTGTGAATCTTAGTGGCCTCAATGTCATGGAATGAAAACAGCAATAGCATAGATTAAAATTATAATTATAAGATGAAATTATTTTCCAGTAATATTTCTTCAATCAGAATTCTACAAACTGTTAAGTGATTCTTTTAATGCTTCCCCACCCTCCTCCCCATTCCGCTGTCATTTTATCTGGAATCCATGGGTGGTGTAGATGGTTCATGTGCTTGACTGCTATTGGAAAGGTGCTTTGCATCTTCCCAGAGCTGCATTTGAAGAAACATGTGATTTCTTTTTAAAAGTCAGTTACATGGTTGGCTGCTGGCTGGTTTGATGTCTTGCTGGGTCATCGTTGCCTCTGCCTAGGAGTGGCCACCCACTGATGTGCTGTCCAGACCAGAGCCCAGCATGGCACCCAATATACAGGAGGTGCACAGGACATGGCATAATGACCACACGGCAGTGATTTAACCAGGGGCACCTGCAATCCAAATGGCTGCCTCATCATAAAGCACTTGGTGCCAGTGGCATCCATAAATCTGTGCTGGTGTCATCCTCAAGTGGCATTGGCTGAAAATCAATGAGATCTGTGCCTGATGGTGGGGGTTTTAGGGAGAAAAGGCAGAAAATGGGGATAAGAGGTGTGAGGAAGGAGTGAGCTGGGCATTAGGGGAACACCAGATTGGAAGATTACTTTTGTTGTGGAAAATACATCTAGTTCTTTAATAGAATTTCTTTCTGAAGCACTTGGTTTGTGGAAAGCTGAGGTTGTTGATGGAGCCCCAAATCTGAATTCTAGACCTTGGTCCTTCTGCCCTCTTAACTAGTGTGGCCTTGATCTCAAAGGGAGTGCAGTTGAAAAGTGGATTGTAACTGCCAGGGAGTCAGAGGAGTATTTCACCCAGGGAGCTTGCACACACAGCCAGGGGACTTGCCTTATTATGAGAGTTTCTGTAACAGCTCTGACGACCTTGTACCCAGGGGGTGGAACCCCAGAACCAATCCTGGAAACATTAATCTGCAGTTGTTTGCACATCACAATTGTAGTCATTTGCCAGGGTCTGTATATCTACCTGAAGGAGTGATGGATTATTCTCATTCATTGCTGTAAGTTGAAACTAACTCAAACTAACTATGGGGTTTCTGAAGCTGTAAATCACATGTGAGTTCGCTCATCTTTCTACCCAAGAGCTCCTGGTAAATTCAAATGGTCAGAGAGGTTCTGCCTATTAGTAGTGCAACTTCCTGTAGTCTAGGACACCAGCTGCTTCCTGTCAGGATCTGATGCAGACTTAGTCTCCAGGTTACCTAAGTAAAAACAATGGCTGTGACACAGTGGAACACCATCAGCATCATGCTGATCATTCTGTCATACGAGAATGGGCCTTTTCATAGAGGCCTCTATAGAGAAAAAAAATCAGTTACAGAATGGGAAGGATCTCAGTGAAAAAACAGGGTAATGATGGGCAAGGTCCAAATGTTATTAATTTTATAAAACATAGTGCATGAGATAGATTGTGTGAAACACAATGTGAATGAAGAATAGTGTGAAATACAATGTATATAAACAAATGTACACAAGCAAATCAATTAAAAAAATAACAAAATAGAATGTATATGAATGATTGTATGAAACACAATGAGAATGAAAAATTGTATAAAATATAATCTTTAGACTGAAACATAATTTAAATGAATTATTATATGAAAACCAATAAAATACATTTAAAAAACCTGAAAAAATCATGTACAACAAACAGTGGAGATTTCAGTTTACACTGACACACAAGATCCCCCTGGTCAGAGTCAATTTTATGCCAACTCTTTGTTTATTTAAATTATTTCACCTAATCATTAGATATTAGGTGGAAGAAACATTATCTATTGTTAGACTTATTGATAAAAGTATTAAATGAGAAACAGTAGATTTAGAGAGAGAGCTCTGGTAGCCTAGTAAAAAAGAATTGCACTGCCAATCCAAAGGCTTGAAGTTTGAATTCACACTGCTCTGCAGGAAAAAGATGGACAGTCTCCTGTCGTGCAATTTACTGCCCCTGAAAATCACATGGAGGGTCAGCTATGAGTCAATTCTGGCTCCAAAAACAACTGGTTAGATTTCTACACTGACCTGTTGTTAGCAATCCTATTTTGCTAATAAAGTGGTGGCAAATATTTACCATTTTAAACATTATTTAAGTGGAAAACAACTCTAAAAAAAATCACCAGAGTATCTTATTTTTAATGTATTTATCCACACAGGTAAACAGAGGCGATTTTTAGAGGGCTGTGTTGGCTAGTCTAAGTTATTTCTTACATCATTTTCCCTACTTTCTCAATATATCAATTTTTCATTTAACTTAACAAAAAGAAGATTTTAATTTCAATGGAATATTGCATTGATAGTAGATTCTTTTTATTTCTAAAGTCTAACCTCTGGATATAATCCAGAAATCAAGAATACCATCCATAAAGACAGCACAAAGTCTTTACACAGAAATAGGAGAAAAAACAAAACCAAACAAACCCAAAATGTGTATCAGAAGAGACCATGAAAATTGTGCTAGGACATAGAGAAGCCAAAACAAAAGGAAGAAATGCTGAAACATGGAAGCTGAAAGAAGATTTCAATGAATAGCATGAGAAAACAAAGCAAAATATTAGAATGTGCAGAGAGCTATAATTGAAAAATAAAAGGAAGAACTCTCAAGGCATTTGCCCAATTGAAAGAACTGAAAAACAAATCCAATCCTCAGGTTGTAATACTGAAATATGTTATGTGCAACATTTTTAATGATCTAAGAAGCATCAAAAGAAGATAAAATACAGAGTCACTGTACCAAAGAAGAATTGGTCAACTCGGAAATATTACAGAAAGTACTATATGATCAAGAAGCAAAGATAATAAAGGAAGTTCAAGCTGCACTGAAAGCACTGGCAAAAAAATAAGTCCCCAGGAATTGATATTATACCAATTGATACATTTCAAATGACAGAAGCAGCCCTCAACATGCTTACCAGACTCTGATAGGAAATTTGGAGGACAGATACAAGGCTGACGGACTAGAAGAGATGTATATTTGTTCCCACTCCCGAGAAAGGTGACCCGACAGAATGTGAAAATTATTGAAGAATATTAATATCACATGTGAGCAAAATATTGCTCAAGTTCATACAAATATGGCTAGAACAGTACATAGAAATAAAACTGCCAGAAGTTCAAGTTGGTTTTAGAAGAGGCTATTGCACCAGAGAAATCACTGCTAAGGTCAGATGCTGTTGTTAAGTACCGTTCAGAACTGACCTGTAGCTAACACTCTGGTAGCATTTCAGAGGCAGTAAATCTCATAAGAGGAGATTGCTCATTATCTTATGGAACAGCTTTTGGATTTGAACTACATGCGTTTGGTATTGCAGCTCAATTACCTACCGTTAGGCAACCAGAGCTATATACAGTGTAAATATTTAAAGACTCTCTCTGAACTCTATGAAAACAAAATGTAGCATTAGAATTAAAGGAAGATGCATATGCATTATGCAAATGACACAACCTTGCTTGCTGAAAGTGATGAGGACTTGAAAAACTTGCTGCAGAATATCAAAGAATATAGCCTTTAATATGGATTACATCTCAACTTCAAGAAGACAAAAATATTCACCACTGGGACAGTAGGCAATCATATTGATGGAGAAAATATTAAAATTGTCAATGATTTCATCTGGGATCCACAATCAACACTCTTGGTATGTGCGCTCATAATATTAGAACACATTGGCAAAGTCTGCAGTCAGGGACCTCTTCAAAACACTGAGGAACAGTGAAGTTAGTTTGTAGACTAAGGTGTACCTGATCCTGGCCATGATCTTTTCAAGTACTTGCTATGTATCTGAGAACCGGACAATAAACAAAGATGGCGGAAGAAGAATCGATGCCTTTTAACGATGTTGTTGGAGAAAAGGACTGAATATCCCATGGACTGCCAAAAGAACAAACAAATATGTCATGGAGAACATGCAGCCAGAGTGTTCCGTCTCCCATACTTTGTCATGTTGCTAAAAGAGGCTTTTCCTTGGAGAGGGACAACATGCTTGTGGAGGGTTGGCAAATGAAAGGAAGACCCTCAGCCAGATAGATTGACACAGTGACATGCAGCAAAGGGCTCAAGTATGTCAGAAATGATGAGCATGGCACAGCATAGAACAGGGTTCATATCTGTTAGTCACTGTGAGTTTTGTTCGACTCAAAGAAACCTAACAACAACAAGCTCTGGTGGTTTGGGTGAGGAATTATGCTACCAACCCAACAGTATGAGGTTCAAATCTACCAATTGCTCTGCAAAAGACAGACAGGCAGTCTCTTCCCATGTGATTTACTGCCTCTAAAAACCCACTACAGAGTTCAGTGTAGTCATTTCTGACTCAAAGTGTGTGTGTTCTGATGACATACAACAAAAAGAAATCAAATGCAAATTTATTGCTACTGAAAAGATTCTGACTCACATCAACTCTGTAGGATAGTAGAGCTACTCACAGGATTTCCAAGGCTGTATATACTTATGAAAGTAGTTGTTGCTGTTGTTATGTGACATCAAGTCACTTGTGACTCATAGCAACCCTGTGTACAATAGCCCTAAACCCTGCTCTATCCTGTGCCAACCTTATTTTCTCTGACACATCCACCCCCATTATCCCAATTACTGAATCAATCTCTTTCATCGAGGGTCTTCCTCTCTTGCACTGTCCCTCCACTCTCCCAAGTACGATGTCCCTGAACTATTTTTCTTTCATGTAATTTATCCTATTTGATTTTATTTTTCCTACCTCTCCCACACACACACACACACAAAATAAAAATCAGATTCTCTTAGGAATTCACTACCTGGAGGCAAGGATTCTGGGGCTTCGCCTGACATACTTTGGACATGTTGTAAGTTGGGACAGGTCTTTGGAGAGGGACATCATGCTGGGCAGAGTGGAGGGACAGCGCAGGAGGGGAAGACCCTCTGTGAGGTGGATCGATTCAGTGACTGGGGTAATCAGGATGGGTGTGTCAGAGGCAATGTGATTGGCACAGGATAGATCAGGGTTTAGGGCTGTTGTACATAGGGTCACTATGAGTCGCAAGCGACTCGATGGCACATAACAACAACAACAAGCAGATCCACAGGCATCAGTCCATTCTAAGAGAAACATAAAAATCACTGCCTTCACAAATACAAATTAAAATGGGAAGACTCCATCCTACCCATTTGCCTGCTAGTATTCATTGTCTGATAGAATATTGAATTATTTCCTTCAAGGCTCCCTGTTTAAAAAAAAAATCAATGTTCTGCTAGACTGAGCAGACTGACAGCAGTGTAAGACTTGCTAGATCAACACCTAGATGCACTCAGAATTGGAATCCAAGGCTGTCTCTGTTAATACTGAGAGGGAAATAAGGAAGAAAAAAAA
This sequence comes from Elephantulus edwardii, assembly GCF_000299155.1. NCBI lineage: Eukaryota > Metazoa > Chordata > Mammalia > Macroscelidea > Macroscelididae > Elephantulus > Elephantulus edwardii. The sequence goes on along the minus strand of NW_006399757.1, from coordinate 7,359,532 downwards.
TAACAATTATATGTGTTTCATTTGCAGTCATGAGGATTTTAGAAAATTTTGGAGAAAGGGAAAATATTGCTCAAGCTCAAGAGGATATTAATTCAAATAAAGGGATTAAAACTATCTCTTAATTACTTTTAGGGATGGATGAACTTGGCCATATTTTGGATTTGTTGAGTATCTCAAATATTTTCCCAAATGCCTGGTGTTAAAGAAAAATAATAACAAAAAATCTTCCTCAGCTACTTTTATTCTACAGATCTTGCATAATTTATGGTAAATCCAAATGAAAATATTTTAATTTGGTTTGTAACTAAGAAAAGATGAAATATTTGACTTTCTGCTTTTTTTAATATTTAAAGTTTACTTATAAAGACTGAGTTTTTAGAAGTTTTATGTGCAACAAAGTAGAATTTATTTTCAATGAATAGATACTGCTTTGCTGTATGGATATCATATTTATTATCAAAGAAGAGGATAGAAATTCTAAGATTCTTTATGCCTGGCTTTACTAATATTACTCTAGATAGAATTTATTGGATTGCATAATAGCACTATGCAGCCTTTATAAATATCTTCTGATTTCACTCACATTATAAAGGATTTTTTGGTTATTGTTGTTATGAATCACTGAGTCAGATTGATTCATAACTGACCCTCTACCAGGTTGTTAGAGGTGTAAATCACATGGGAGAAGAATGCTCATCTTTCTCTTACAAAGCAGCTAGAGAATCCACACCACATTCCTTTGGATTGGTAAAACCACTCCTTATCATCAACTCACCAGGGTTCCTTCATTAATGAGGTATAATAGTTTAAATAAAAGTTAAATTAAATATCCCTTCCATAGTAATACTTTAGTATGTCAACTATTTTTCCAAAATATAAACAAGAAAACATTTTAAAATTATATATTTGATCTAAGTTTTATTTCTAAATTAATTTTAATAGTGTAACAATTAAGCAAAATTTCAACTGTAATTTCTGTCAGTTGTTTTTTGATGTACTGTTCTAGTTGTTTTTTCTTAATCTTCAAGATTTTATGTGTGTGTGTGTGTGTGTATATACATCAAAAAACAACTGACAGAAATTCAAGCTGGATTTAGAAGAGGTGATGGCCCTAGGGAGATCACTGCTAATATCACATCGATCTTGACTGAAAGTACAGAGTACCAGAAGGATGTCTATTTGTGCTTCATTGAGTATGCAAAGGCATTTGTGTGGATCACAAAATATTGTTGTGTAAGACCAAAGCCATCAATATGATTTAGATCATAACATAAATGATACAAAAATCCTCACGATCAGGCCAATAAGTATCGTGATAGATGGAGAAAAGATTGCCATTGCTTACAATCAATTTCATCTTGCTTGGATCAAAAGTCAACATTTTTATTACCAACAGTCAGGAAACCAAAAGACAAGTTGTTCTAGGAAAATATACTGTTAGTCTATAGACCGAAGTGTGGCAGATATTATGCTCCAGATCATAGTTTTCTCAATTGTTTCCTACTCATCTGAGAGCTGGACAATGTATAGTATCAGGATGACAGAAGAAGAATTGATGCCTTTGAGTTGTGGTGCTGGAGAAGATTATTGAATATACAATGGACTAAGAATCATGCCTTTGCTGGAAAGGGTAAAACCAGTTTGCTTCTTGGAGGCAAGGATTTGGAAACTCTGTCTCACATACTTTGGGCATGTTGTCAAGAGGAGCCAGTCCTTGGAGAAGAACATCATGCTTGAATGGGTGGAGAGTCATCCAGCAGAGGAAGACTTTGGATGGACATGCACTGACACAGTGACTGTGGAAGTGGGCTCAAATGTATCAGAGACAGTGAGGCTGATTTAGGATAGGGCAAAGTTCAGAGTTATTGTTCATAGGGTTCCTATTCAGGTTTATGCACCAATAATCAGAGTAAAAAAGGGGGAAATAGATTATTTTTACCAACTTTTGCAGTCAGAATTCGATCAAACATGCCATGAAAATGCATTATAATAATGGGCGACTGGAATCCAAAATTTGGGAATCAGAAAGAAGGATTAGTAGTTGGAGAACACGGACTTGGTGACAGAAACGAGGCTGGGGATAGAATAAAAGAATTCTGCACAATCAATGTTTTATTCATAGCAAATACCTTTTATAAAAAACGTAAACACAGGAACACTCATGGATTTACCCTGATAGTAATCGCAAGAATTTGACAGATTACATCTGTGGGTGGAATCGTTGGAGAGATTCAATATAGGCCAGGTGCTGATTGGGGAACAGACCATCAACTACTCAAATGCAAGTTCAAATTAATTTAAAGAAGATCAAATCAAATCCACAGCAATCAAAGTTTCATTTTAAGTCTATTCCACCTAAATTTGAAAACCAACTCAGGAATAGGTGTGAGGCCTTGAACATTAATGAACGAAGACTAGATCAACTGTGGGATGGTATCGAGAATATTATTCATGAAGAATGCAAAAGTTCTTTACAAAGACAGAAGAAGAAGAAGAAAAAAATCACAATAAATGTCAGAAGAGACTCTGAATATTGCACTAGAGCACAGAGAAGCCAAAAGAAAGGAAAGAAATCAAGAAGTTAAGGAACTGAGTAGAAGATTTCAAAGGACAAATCGGGAAGAGAGAGCAAAGTATTATAATAAAATGTGCAAGGATCTGGAGTCAGAATATTAAAAGGACTGAATTTGCTCAGCATTTCTTAAGCTAAAGGAACTAAAGAACAAATTCAAGCTATGAGTTGCAATATATAAGTATGCTTTGGGCAGAATAGTGAATGATCCAGGAAAGAATAAAAGAAAATGGAAGGAGTATACAGAGTCACTCTACAAAAAAACAATAGGTTGACCCAGAAGAATTTCATGAAATCATATACGATCAAGAAGTAACAGTGATGAAGGAGGAAGTGCAGGCTGCTCTGAAGGACTTGGCAAAAAACCCCCACAAAACTACACACACACACACACACACACACACACAACAACAACAACAACAACAACTAATACGTCCCCAGCAATTGATGGAATATCAATTAACATATTTCAATAAACAGATGCTGCACTGAATGTGCTCATTGGGTTGTGCCAAGAAATCTAAAGGACAACTACCTGACCAATTGACTGGAAGAGATCCATATTAATGCCTTTCAAAAAAAGGTGGCCCAACAGAATGTGGAAATTATTGAACAACACCACCAATATCACACGAAAGCAAAATCCTGCTGAAGATTATTCAAAAACAAATGAAACAGTACATCGACAGATAACTGCCCGAAGTACAAGTTGGATTTGGGAGAAGTCAGCACTGGAGACATTGCCAATGTCAGATGGATCATGGCAAAAAGAGAGTACCAGAGGAATGTCTATCTCTGTTTGACTATACAAAGACATTTAACTATGTGGATTACAACAGATTGCAGCCAACCTTGAGGAGGTTAATTAGATGACTTGATTGTGCTCATGTGAAACCTATAGCCAGAACAAGAAGCAGTCCTCAGAACAGAGCAAGGAAACACTGCATGGTTGAAAAGTAGGAAAGGAGTGCATCAAGGATGCTCCTGTCTCCATACCTTTTCAATCTATATGCAGAGCAGATCATTCAGGAGGTTGGGCTTTATGAGGGGGAATGCAGCATCAGGATTGGAGGAAGATTCATTAACAACCTGTTTTATAGATGACACAACCTTGCTTGCTGAAACTAAGGTGGACTTGAAGTGCTTGCTGCAGAAGGTCTAGGACTGTACTGTCTGCAATATGGATTGAAGCTCCACATCATGAAAACAAAGATTCTCACCACAAGGCCAACTGGCAGCACCATGATAGATGGAGAAGAGATTGAGGTTGTCAACAATTACAGCTTACTCGGATCCACAGTCAACACTCTTGTCACTATCAGTCAGGAAATCAAAGATGAATTGTATGGGGAAAATCTGCTGTCATGGACCTCTACAGAGTACTGAGAAGCAATGATGTCAGTCTAGAGACTAAGATGTGTCTGGTCCAGGCCACGGTCTTCACAATTACTTACTATGTATCAGAGAGCTTGACAATGACTAAGGATGCAAGAAGAATTGATACGCTTGTGTTGTGCTGGAGAAGAGTACTGAACATACTATGGACTGCCTAAAAATAAATAAGTTTGTCTTGGATAGGGTGAAAGCAAGTTTCTCCTGGGAGGCCAGGAGTGATCAGTCCTTGAAGAAGAACTTCTAAGGATGGATGTGATAGATTGATACAATAATTGGAGTATTGGGGTTAGGTGTGTCATTGAGACTGTCTCAGAAAAGGTCAGGCTTTAGAGCCGTAGTTCATAGAGTTGCTATGAGTCGCAGATAATGAGATGTAACAACAATATTAATCATAGTGGTCTTGATGGAATTTAACAAGAATATTACACATACTGTAAATATAAAGTATTTATATATCTGTATATTATTCATATCTATGTATGAATTTGTATAAGCATACACACATATGTATATGTAATTCTGAAAATAACATACAGCAATAGAGTGACTTTGAAAAGAACTAAAAACATTGCTTATTATCTTTGACCTAGTTCTTTGGCAAAAATAATTTCTGCTCAATCAACCTATATTTCTCATTGTTTATTCCTGTGCTTTTGTAATTCTTTGAAATCCTAGTACATACATTAATTACCTAAGTATCGTAAGTAATGAAAAGAAGCTCATTTTGTTCATGACATTAAGGTTTTTGTCTGAAAAGAACTACCTCACCTCTGCATACAATCATAGAATTGCTATGCAATTCTAACTCCCATTCCAAAATATTTTGCAAATTTCTATAGAAAGTATTTGTTAGGGGATAGTATAAAATTAAGATAGTTTTGGTGGCAGAGTCTGTAGAAAGTTGAGCTGCTAAACTAAAAACTGCTTTCTAGGCAGTTGGAATCTACCAGTTCCTCTGTGGGACAATGATGAGTAATCTCTTGCTATGATTTACAGCCTCTGAAAACTTGCTAGAAGGTGATCTGAGTCAATTCAGTCTCTAAGACAATGAGTGAATTTTTTGGTATAATCATAACACGTATCTGTAAAAGGAGCAGACACAACATGAAAGCCAAATCAGACTTCTTGTCTCACAAAGAGGAATAGTCCCAATCAATAATATTCATAGTACTAAACAGACAGCTACATGATCAGACAAGCCATCCCACATACTCCTGCACATATTTCTACCAATTATTTGGCCCAATAGTCTTCAGAATTTGACTCACAGACATTACTCACGTTGTGAGGTTTATTAAGAAAGTAGGTTGGAGAGTGGGGGATGCGAAGAATATCTCACAGTATTCTTCTTCTTCACAAGTCCAGGTTTAATTCAGCAGATCCAAACAAAATAAACAAAGCACAACTTCTCAGTTAGTGCGAGTCCAGGTTTAGTTCAACAGCACAAATGAAAGATGTCTCTGGCTTCCTCAGTCATTGAGCAAACTTTATCTGAAAGCAATTATAAGTTAAATTTTCTTTCAATCATCCAGAAAGCAAAGCATTTAACTGTCGCCTTTATCCAGAATTCCTCTACTTATACCTTGCCACAATCTCTTCATAGTAGTGCCACTGTCTCTTACACACTTTCAACCACTGTTATCTTTCACAGTATGGAAGGGGTTTGCTTATATTGGTCTCACAGTTGTTGATGATTTGTAAGACCATGTGTCTGAAGTTAAAGTAGCTGGAGACCAAGCTCCCCCAACAGGGGCTAACACTATAGCTAGAAAAGCCAATGTTCTAGGGTTCTGATATCCCGGTATCAAAATCACATTTTCACTTGTATGTGGAAATGTCATTTTACTAATTCGCTTAGTAGTATACCTCAAAAGAAAAATTATGTACCATCTAAAAATACTTTCTCATTGCTGGAGACATTAGAAGACTAGAAAAAACATTAACTATGGTTGGTGAGTATACTTCTGAAATTGAAAATTAAATTACTGGGAATTGTCATGGATTAGATATCTCTCAAAATATGCATCTGCTGGGTTAGCCCATGATTCACAGGAGTCTGACATTATATGGTCTGGCAGGTAGATAATGGTAATTGTTTGCCAAGATGGTATCTGATGTAATTACTCTCCAATTTTTGTAAGTTCTAAAACTTGACCTCTATGACACAGTGTGTTAAATGTTTATCTACTAACAGGTCAGCACTTCAAGAGAAAGCTGAGGCAGTCTCCTTCTGTTAAGATTTACAGCCTCTGAGATCCAATTAAGGATCACCTGAGACCTAATAGAGTTATAACCAAAGTGGTAGCATTGCATTGGTTTTTGTTATGTGTCAATGTTGGGATTAGGTTATGTTAATGAGGGTTGCATTGTGTTTTTATGCTAATGAAGCAGCATAAGGGTGTATGCAACATCCTCTCTCATGTTACAGATCTCGCTCCATGTAAAGAAAGTACCTCAGTACCACAACAAAAGGGCTAGGTTTGGAGTACATTCTTTGGACTTTAGGTACTTGTGTTGAGAACTTTCTAGACCCAAAAGGAGGCCAATATACACAATGTCAAGAAGGAAATGTCTGGGAATTCCATAGTCATGGTTATGGAGAGAAGAGAAGAGCTTCTTGCTAAACTAAAGCCAACAGAGAAAGCAAGCCTTCTGCTAAAACTGGTGCCTTGAATTCTAACTTCTAGCCTCCTTTACTGTGAGAGAATAAAATTCTATTTGTTAAACCTTATCAGTTGTGTATTTCTATTATAGCAGTATTAAATAGCTGAGATAAGAATATCACATGTTTAATACCTCCAAAAGATATTTCTGCCTTTCGACTCAGAGACATTTCATTGTAAGTACTTAACTAAGTTTTCTTAAAACTGGTCAAACCACACAAGCACAGTAAATTCTCAGGTGTGCTGTGGAAGGGCCACGGTTTATGATTTCCAGAATCCAGCTCTACATATTCTGAGATCTCTCTTAAGAGAATGAGTACACCTCTGAGTGAGTTTCTTTAGTAGCATTGACATGAAGCCATGTCAATATCTAAGGAAGTTAAAGAAAATTGACAATTCATTTTTATATAAGGTGCATATTCCACTAGGTTTAGAGCAAATAAACTAAAATAAGCTCTTATTACCATATCCCGTATCTTTTCTCTGTTTAATGTTTTTAAAATTGTCTTTTTTCAAGTCCTAAAGTTTTTGGTTACTTTATTATGCGTTATTGTTTTTCAATCTCACAGTAAGAATGACCTCTCAAACAAAAATAGATGCTGTGATGTTATGATTTGCTTACAATTTCCGAAAATATAGGAACCTGAAGAAACAGCTGCAGTCTCCAACTGATATGTGCCAATAGGACGAAAACCATTATTTGTGCAAGTGTTGCTTACTCTCTATATTAATTTTTATTTTCTTTTAAATGCAATTGTTGCCTTACATCCTTTTTACTAGTTTGAGTCTTCTTACTTAGATAACTCCTTTGCAACTCTTTTATTTTATACTATTTGAATATTTTCTGTCTCCCAATACTCAGATTTAAAATATCATGGTGTCTCTTACATCTTTTCCAGATATTTATATTTTCTTTGATCACGTACAATTCAAGACAGGCTCAATAAATCTTGGAACTGCTGAAAACATTTAGTAATCTTCATTTGTTATTTGCTGTTGGAGGTAACTGTCTCCTTATATCCATTTTGCACTCACCTCAATGAAAATAAAAATTGACAGAAGCAATTTCTGGAAGGAAAGTGGAAAAAATGAACAAAGGACTTGAAAACTTATATCCACTTTTCTTATGTGAAGCCTCTGGTGCATTGTTACAACTTAGATTCTTTCTTAACAATAATTCTTATGTGTTAAGAACACACATTCAAATTATGAAAAGGATGTTCTAAAGTCCACTTATTTTAAATGATATTACCATGACTGTCTATATGTGAATAGAGTCTATTCCAAGATAAATTTGGGATGATGTCTTGCAAACAATGGTTTTCAACTCTGATTAAATCCGATGCTCTCTGCTATGACAAATGTTCTAAAATACATATATTTTTAATGTAAAACTAGATTTAAGGATAACATAACCTATTTATATACCCTATTATATAAACAAGCAAAAAACAATGCCCTCAGTACTATAAAGAGAAGTTAAAGGGGTATAACTGTAAAAACTTAGACATGATAATATTAGAAAATATAATCAAACTGTCAGATACTCTATACACTAGAGAGATTCTTTGAAAATGGGAAAGCTTTGAATGCATACTATAATATTTGGATCTATGTATGTAGTGTTGATGACTCAAGCAGAAAAAGGATATTGTCTTCAACAACATGGTTTATGAAATGGTAATTGTTGATAAATCATTATATAGGGCAAAAATGACATTTTCCCCCTTTTATACACACATGAATACATTTGGATTATTGTGGTTATGTGCTCTTTGAGTATAACTCTTAGTAACACTATGAACAACAGATCTAAACCCTGTCCTATCCTATACCATCTTCATCATCTCTGACCCTTGGGTCCATGCTGCAGTCATTGTGTAAATCCATCTCACTGATGCTCTTTCTCTATTTTTTGAATTCTCCATCTAGCCAAATATGATGTCTCTTTTTCCAAGCAACAGCAACCCCTAGCAACATGACCAAAATATGAGAAAAAGCATTGCTAACTTTTGCCTCCAAGACACACTCTGATTTCACTTTCTCCAAGACCTATCTGTTCAATCTTTTTGACAGTCCATGGAATATTCAGACTTCTACTTCAAAACCAAAACTCAAAGACATTGATTCATCTACTATTATAATTATTCTTTGTTCACTTCTCCAAAACACAGCAGATAGTTGGGAAGACTATGGCTTGAATCAGATGAACCATAGGTCTAGCCTGACATCATGGCTCTTCATCACTTTGGACAAGCCCCTCACAGCAGGTACCAAGGGTGTTGTGGACCCAAGCAAGATGGAATCATAGACAATTTCCATCTCCTTTCCATTTATTATGATGTTGCCTTTTACCCAGTAATGATAAATTTTGTTTTCTTGAAGTTGAGATGTAACCCATATTGAAGGCTCCATTCAGATGTGAAACTATGTGAAAAAGACCCTAAGATGATTAAAAAAAAAAAGAAATATCTTCTAGGCTGCAACACTTCCATAATACATCTTCAAGGATATGAGCATGTACGGCTAAGCACAATTGATAACAATGCATCTAAATTCCAAAATCAATCTCCATAATAGTCTATGTGTTTCCTACTGCCAAAGGGGCCCTTTAGAGTAGTGAGAGAAG
>NW_006399757.1:7337285-7342558 GCF_000299155.1 Elephantulus edwardii | reverse complement strand
CCATCCTTCTCCCGCAGAGCAGCTAATAGTCTTGAACCACATGCCTTTGGGATTGCACTGCAGCTTTTTGCCAGGCCTGTATGGCCTTTAAAAAAGTCAGATGGCTCATGGAGATTAACTGTAAATAATGGGCATGAATAAATAGTGCCACCAGTGGTTCAGTAATCACAGACATAGTATTAATGGTGCAGAAATTACAGCAGATCAAAGGAAACTGGTCTCAATGATAGATCATGAAAATGCTTTCTTCTCTATTCCAATCTCAGAAGAGTCAGCCACAGTTGGCTTTCATATAGCAAGGATCTCGGCCTATCATCACTGTATTGCCACAGTGTTATTTTAACTAGCCAGCCTGCTGTCATAGGCTGGTTAGAAGAGTCCTGGACCCTTGATATCCAGTGTAATTATTATATTGATGATGTCCTGTTAAAATCAGACACTGAAGAACAGGCTATGGATGATTTGAAAACAGTGTTTGCACACATAACCAACAGAGGTTGATGGATACATCGAGAAACATCCAGGGCCCTGCCAAAGGAGTCAAATTCTTGTGAATATCATGAGCAAGAGCCATTTATGACATTTCATAGGCAATTAAGAAAAAGGTAATGTCACAACCTACTCCCAAGACTAAACAGGAGGCCAATGTTTGATTTTTGTTTGGATTTTGGGAGACTCATATCTGACATCTTAGGATATTGTTAACTCCCATCCAAAAGTTACTTGAAAGAAAATTGTTTGAATCAGATGGTGGGGTTAGTGAGCAGGTTATGATTGAAATACCGAAAGTCATTTTTCTTTTTACCTCTCTGCCCTTACAATATACATTCAGGCATGATTTTCAGGTTATCTGCTACCTGAGCTGATGCAGATTGGAACTTATGGCAAAAACCTGAGAAGGCTGCATTGCAGCAGACACTGGAATTCTGAAGAAGGAAATTTCCTGATGTCGCTGTATGATACACATCATTTGAAAAACAACTACTTGTCTGCTGCTGAACATTGGTAGAGATTGCTTCAATGACAGATAGATTTAAAATTATTATGAGACCTTAAATATGTCTCACATAATGAGTGTTGTTGGGGAAACACTCTAATAAAGAAGAGGTATTCAAAACAGTTCTCTAATAAAATGGTTCATACAGGAACAAGTTACTAGGGGAATGAAGGTAGACACCTATCATATCCATGAACAAGTAGCCTTTTCTGCCATTGCTCCTACCCTGGAACATCTGGAGAGGCTGCTTGAACCCATCGCCATATGGATAGTGCCCTATGAACAACTTTCTGCTGATTAGCAAAGGGCTGCTTGGTTCATAAATGATAGTTCCAGGGTATGTGGACCTTTGATATGGAAAACTGCCTCCTTAAGACCAGTAGATGGGAAGACCTTGATTGAGGAAGGCAAGAACAGATCAGCACAATGGCTGAACAACATACTATCTTCCCAGAAGTTACTGAGGAACGGGCTGATCGTAAGTGTTCAGGTGTCTGTATTTTTACTAATTCATGGGCTGTAGCTATTGGCTTAAACATATGGTCAGGCGAATGAGCAATAGAAAACTAGAATATAAAAGGTACACAGGATGGGGCATAGACCTAGGGAAAGCATCTGGGAATTTTAAGTAGTGCATTAGAATTGGATAAGCCTATCAAAAGAACCCCCAACCAGGATTAGAGGGTGATTGGAATCAGCAGGTGGACATATTGGTACATTTCTTTAAGGTTGTAAGCTTGGTTCATGAAATGAGTGGACATGGGAGTGCATGAAGTAATGTAAAGATAAACTAAAACCAGACATATTCCTCTTTTTCCTTCTAAGGCACAAAACACCAATAAGTATTACTCTGCTTGTCAGCAAGAAAGAAAGAGATTGCAGATAACTATAGGGCATATTCCAAGAGGGGAAGGTACAGCACATAGTTGGCAAGTTTATTACACTGGACCACTACAATGGCACCAGTTGCATCAGGTGGCTAAAAATGGATCCTCATAGGAATGTATACCTTATGTAGACTAGGCTTCACATATTATGTAACTACCAGTTTGAACTACCAAGTTATATTTTCTCAGACCAAGAAAGACACTTAATAGACCACAGAATGCATCAGTGGATCAAGAGACATGATATAAAATGTACATACCATGTTGCCTACCACCCTCAGAGTAAGGCTCTAATAGAATTTGAACGGACAACTTAAACGTTTTTTTTTTTTTTTTGTTTTATCTAAAACAGCAGTGGTTAAGGGTAAGAAGAGATGGCTCACACACTTTTCAGAGTGTGTTCATACTCAATGTGAGAGAGGCTAAAGGGGACTCACTACTTGACAATTTCCTACTTTTCTCAGGGATATCTTGGAGAAGAGGGAACAGAAGCTGATGCTGGTGCTACTATACAGTTCTTCCCCACATCACTTGAAATAGTTTTCTTCTTGACAGATGTTTCAGTCTCAGGTATAGGTATATAACTATGAGTACCAGAAACAGGAGTGATTCCCAAGCAAACAACAATACCTGTATACGTGAATTCTCAAGGATCTGATTACCAGACTGGTCTTTCTCCAAGCAATTTGGACTGGTGCAGTAGCTGTACTTGTTGTTTCTCCTGACAGTAAAAAAGTTTGGGTAAAAGTAAATGACAAAAGGGAGGAAGGAGAAATAATAGCTGAAGGTAAAAAAATGAATAAATTAGTCATGTACTGAGGGAAATTTAAATTATTTTAATACTTAAGACTCAGAGCAAAAGATTAATTTTCTCCAGCTGAAAGTTCTTGATGAGTACTGATGTTTCTTCTATGTTGTCATGTTAAGATATACTTAAAAATGAGCACTCTATGTTATAATGATGGGATATATTGTATTTTGCCGCTCTGCTGGCCTGGTGTCAAGAAGCTGCACTAAAATCCCAAAGGCACATGGTTCGAGATTACTAGCTGATTCATGGGAGATGGATGGGCAATCTCCTCTCATGTGATTGCTTCTGAAAACCTTCCAGAGGGTCAGCTATACGTTGATTCTGACTTTACAGTACACAACACAAAAACAATATTGTATTTAGAAGAATATAAGCCTGCCTTTAGCTAGTGCTGAGGCATATTATACTAAAAGGGAAGATTTGCTATGGAGAAATGCTTACTGGAAGCAGAAGAGCTAGAGGGCATAGGGCTTAGCCTAGGGGAAGTTTATGCCCACCCAGTAGTCTGAGGAAATTTGCATTTGAGTGGATTTGTAAATTCACCTTGGATTTTTGATTGAAGAGACTTACATTTGGAGGCCTCCAGCAATGAAGAGACAGGCTGAGTTTGAGCATATTACACTAGCACTGTTGACCTAGCATGCACACATGTATGAATAAGTGCAAACTGTTGCTGGCTTGAGGAGCAAGGAGGACCCCATCGAGTTGATTTAGTTCTATGTGGAGGCTAAGACCAAGTGAAAAGACCAGTCAATCTGGAAAAAAAGGAAGAAGTATGGACACCTGAATTTGCACCTGGTGCCCATTTGGATTTAGTCACTGATGGGTGGAGATGAGTTGACCAGAAACCAAACAGATGAAGATGTTTTATGCCATGAGCAAGTGTTGATTGCTGCAACATGATAGCTTGCTCTTGACTGGACTTTGCTTATGGATATAGATGTTAAATGTTAGAACTGGAACAGAAGATTCAATATGCTTCTTTCTTCAGAGTAGGGATAGGGATAGGTAAATCAGAAATTAGCTATCTAAGATGGGAAGATTAAGGCATGAGGCATGAAGTTACTGGCTTACACACATTCATGAACACAGTTCTTACTGTGATTGTAAGAGAAATATTAACTTTTCAAATCTGAAAGTTAACGGCTGGAAAAGCTAGGGATGGTGTATGGTATCATAGGTTTATTCTTCAAAATATTTTTTCTAGCTATTGATTAAATATTTATTTTGTGTTTATTGTATTAATACAAGCCCAACTCTACTAGAGACTTATAGAAACCCATGAAAGCTAAATGTTACCTCTTTTTTTGGAATGCCTACTTTTTAGCTGCATTGTAACTGACAGTCTACAATGCTCATCAGTCTTTGCAAAACCAGCCTGCATACCTACCATTGAGTGTGTCATTCCTGTACAGGTCTGAGTATCTGGAAGACCTTCCAGTGAACCCCCAAGGACATAGAGGAGTGAGAGCACTGAACAAAAGAGGAGGGTCTGTTGATGTCAGAAATCCTGCTGAAGGGTCAGTTATGAATTGGTTCTGACTTGATCCCACCTAATGCATGACAATGTGTAGTTATATATGTCTATATCAGCCTGTCTGTCTGTCTGTATCTATCTATCCATCTATCTATCCATCTATCCATCCATCTACATACATCTAACTGTATCTATCTATCTATCTATCTATCTATCTATCTATCATCTATCTATCTATATCTCTTTCTCTATCTCTATCCATATCTATATTACTATTCTAAATGAATCTCATACAATTCATGCACTCTGCCAACCAAAAAGCTTAAGGTTTGAGTGTGCACAGAGCAAACTTTGAAAAAACACCTAGTCACTTATTTCTGAAAACAAACATTGAAAACCCTATATAAATAAACCCTTGTTTTGATAGACATTCGGTACCATGAGTTAGAATCAACTTGAGGGAACTTTTGTTATTGTTTTATATTGGTTTGGGTTCTGTTGCTGATTTACGGTATAGATACTATTAGATTTATTCTAATAGTATATGTTGTTGTTGTTAAGTGCCGTTGAGTCGTAGGTGACTAATAGTGACCCTATGAACGGAAGTCCTCAACACTTTTGTGACTTGCATCCTTTCTCCAGATTCATAAGTTTTCCTGGAGGCAAGCTATTACGAAAGTAAATGCCATTACTGCTTCCAAGCTTGTTTTAATTGGGGAGCGCCACCAAACACTCTCTGCCATGGGTAACCATCAATGCATTTGACACATCAGTGTCACAGTGTTCAGCTTCACAGCAACCACAAGTTACTTCTGTACGGTAAGTGTACTCATAACAGTAGTGTGTGTGTGTCTGTGTGTGTGTAAATAACATATTATTTATGATATATACTGATAGTCCCCAAGTGACCACAATGTTTTAATTTTTACATGCTCTTCAAGAACTTACTTGCTTTGTCATCCCGTGCTGCCTTTTGGAATCTTCTGTTCAGCTCTTTAATATCTTGAATTCTTCCTGTGCTTTGGCTTCTCTGCGCTCTAGTGCAATCTTCAGAGTTTCTTCTGACATCCATTTTGGTCTTTTCTTCCTCTTCTGTCTTTG
>NW_006399757.1:7330205-7337185 GCF_000299155.1 Elephantulus edwardii | reverse complement strand
TGGCAAGGGACACACTGACAAAGGAAATTAATCAGAACTGGCTTTGACAAGCACTGTGGCAATTGGACAATTAAAACAGACATGGGGGGAAAGAAGAACGAACTGGGGAGGAGGGTGGAGAAAACAGTACAACAATGAATGAATGAAATCCCAAAATCTCTGTAAATGTTCATTAAAACTAATAAAATTTAATAAAAAAATGAAATAATGAAATCAATATTTCATTCCTAAAAATGTCTGTTATCTTTCGATAACTTAAAAAGTCATTTGGCATCTGGAAAAAAATTACTTTTCTGGAAAGGATTTTTTTCTCGTTAGAGAATATACTTCTGGGTATTGCTGGACAAATAGTGTTTAAACAAATATTATGAGGGTCTCCCAACTGGTGCACCCACCCAAACAAAATACAGCCAGTAAATATCCATACATTGTCTGTTAGTACTGGACTCTGATAAGAAACAAAGATTTTATGTGAACAACTCTCCAGGAGGTTCAGGGAAATATGACCTTACAGAGAAATGGCTGACCTTTTAAAGTTTAGACTGACAGGCAAGAAGGTCTCCTGCTTAGGTAGTTTGAAGACACTTGCTAAATTTGGGTATCTATGTCTATCCTTCAATTTTTGTGACAGAGTAGTTGCTATGACACTGGCAGATACATCCAATATGCAAAAATACAGTAGGGCTGCCATTAGGGACAAGTTTCTGTGAAACTTCCAGACTAAGATAGATTAAGAACATGGACTATACAAAATATGAATCTAGAAAAATTGGCTTTCAGTCCACAACTGATTGTTGATTAAATCAAAACAACCAATCAGTTTATACCTGATTGTTAATGAAATCAAAACAACTTACCTTCCAGAATACAACAGCTCTACACAGGAAGCTCCACATAAACAGGAGACCCGCACAAACAGGAGACCCCGTACAAATAGGAGGGCCCCACACAAACAGGAGGGCCCTGCACAAACAGGAGGCTTTGCACAAATAGGAGGCCCCACACAGGAGACACTTGGGCAAGGGCCCAACTGACCTTTAATCCCAAAAAGCCTGCCCACCAGGTCCTGATTGGTTTAAACAAGAAGCTTCCAGCCTACAACTGATTATTAAATCAAAATGACCAATCAGCTTACACTTGATTTTTAATTAAAATTCTCATGATATTTAATGATGCTTAAGGTTCATCTGCATTAAAAAATCACTTTATTGCCAAAATCATGTGCTTAATTGCCTGGCCTTTAAACATTATAGATATATGTTCTTATAGGCACTAGGTGGATTCTAGATTCATAATTGCTTTGGTTTGAAAGGGAAAAGAAAATCAAGTTTCTTAATTAAAAAAGAGAAAATGTCAACATTCACCAATAACAACTCTTTGCATGAATTTTTAGTGCTTCTTATTAAAAAATTTCATTATTAATATAATTCTAGCTTTTGATAGTAGTCTGTAATATCTGAAGAAATAAAAATGGATTTTAATTTTTTAATTATAGCTTTTACCCTTTTACCCAGTTTTAGTGTAACATAATAATTTAAATTAATCCACAGAGGGGAAAAGAGAAATCTTCCCATAGGCTAACAATGCACAAAACATTCTAGGTAATTTTAAAAAGCCTGGGTTATAGAATGGTTAATGTTTGAATCTTTTGTTATATGTTTCTTACAATTACAAAAAATAGCAAAGTGTAATTGGTTTCAAAAATATAATTTAAAAGTGCATTCATCATTAAATAAGACCTAAATAAATTAAGAACTCTGGTCGTGTAGTCCAGACAACTGGACTAATGTCAACTCAAAAACAGTAGTGGCTCTCCTGGAGCAGAATAAGGAAGATGGATGGATGGATGGATGGATGGATGGATGGATGGATGGAGAGATGATAGATAGATAGATAGATAGATAGATAGATAGATAGATAGATAGATAGATAGATAGATGATAGATAGATACGTAGATAGATAGACTGTACCTACCAGTTGTAAGAATGTCATAGGAGAGAGTAATGTGCAGATATGTCAGCCATAGGGTTGCTAAGAGTCAAAGCTGACTCTGTGGCATCTTAAAATAATATTTATCCACATGCTATTGCTGTTGTTGCTAGGTACCCACAAGTCAAGTAAAGATCATAGAAACCCTATTAACAATAGATCTGAACTGTCTTTCCTGTGCCATCCTCGCAATCTCTGACAGACTTGAGAGGGCACCCATTGTTGCAGTCATAGTGTCAGTGCACCTGGTTGAAGGTTTTCTTCTCTTCTGCTATCCCTCCACCTTTCCAAGCATGATGTTCTTCGACAAGAGAAATGTATATGTTGTTGTTATTATGTGCCATCAAGTCAACTGCGACTCATAGCGACCCTATATACAACAGCCCTACACCCTAAACTCGGCTCTACCCTATACCAATCTCACTGTCTCCTACACACTTAACCCTAACACCCCATTCACTGCATCAGTCTACATCATAGAGGGTCTTCCTCTCCTGCGTTGACCCTCCACCCTCCCAAGCATGACATACTTCTCCAAGGACTGGTCCCTCCTTGCAACGTATCCAAAGTATATCAGACTAAGCTTCAGAATCTTTGTCTCCAAGGAGCAGACTGGCTTAACCTTCTCCAGGATAAACCTGTTCATTTTCTTTAACAGTCCATGGTATATTTAATACTCTTCTCTAACACCACAGCTCAAAGGCATCAATTCTCCTTCTATCCTCCCTAGTCATTGTTCAACTCTTTGATGCATAGCAAGTGATTTCAAAGACCATGGTCTGTATCAGGTGCACCTTAGTTTAGAGAGTGACTCCATTGCTCTTAAGTACTTTGGAGAGGTCCCTAACAGCAGACTTTTCTCTTGCAATATGTATCTTAGTTTCCTGGCTACTGGTACTGAGTGTTGACTGTGGAGTCAAGCAAACTAAAGCTGTGAACAATCTCAGTCTCTTTACCATCCATCCTGATGCTGCCAATTGGTCCAATGATGAGAATCTTTGTTTTCTTGATATTGAGCCTCAATCCATAATGAAAGCTGCAGTCCTTGACTCTCTGCAGCAAGTGCTTCAGGTCCTCCTGAGTTTCAGCAAGCAGGGTTGTGTCATTTGCACAACACAGATTTTTGATAAGTCTTCAACCAATCCTGATGCCACACTTCTGCTCATATAGCCCAGCCTCTTGGATAATCCTGTTTTGCATATAGGTTGAAAAGGTGTGGAGATAGGACACATCCCTGGTGTACATTCTTCCCAGTTTTGAACCATGCAGTGTTTCCTTACCTTGTTCAGACGACTGCCTCCTGGTCCAAGTATAGGTTTTGCATAAGCACGATCAAGTGTTCCATTCTTCTCAGTCAGCCACAATTTGTTATGATCTACACAGTCCAATACTTTTGCATAATCAATGAAACATAGATAGACATTCCTCTGGTATTCCCTGCTTTCAGCTAAGATCCATCTGACATTAGTTACAATATCCCTAGTACCATCACCCATTCTAAAGCCAGCCTGCACTTCTGGCAGTTCTCTGTTGATGTGCTGTTCCATTCATTTTTAGATAATCTTCAGCAGAATTTTACTTGCATGTGATATCAATGATATTGTTTGATAATTTCCACACTCTATTAGGTCACCCTTCTTTGGAATTGGAACAAATATATATCTCTTTCATTAAGTTAACCAAGTGGTTATCCTCCAGATTTCTTGACACAACTTGGTGAGCATGTCTAGGGCAGCACTGGTTAGTTGAAATATGTCAATTGGTATACCATCAATTCCTGGGGCCTTATTTTTTGCCAATTCTTTTAAAGCAGCCTGAACTTCTTCCTTCATCCCCATAGGCTATTGGTCATATGTTTTTTTGCGTTAAATTCTTCTGTGTCTGCCAATTCCTTCCTCTTTCAATCTTCTTTTAATACTTCCTGGATCATTTAATAATCTGTCCAAAGCATCCTTAAATATAGCAACTCGAGGTTTGAACTTCTTAAGTTCCTTGAGCTTAAGAAATGCTAAGCTAGTTAGGCCCTTTTGATTTTCTGACTCCAGATCCTTGCATTTTTCATTACAGTACTTTACTTTGTCTTTCTGTACTGCCTTTTGAAATCTTCTGTTCAGCTCTTTATTATCTTGAATTGTTCCATGTGCTTTAGCTTCTCCACACTCTAGTGCAATATTCAGAGTCTCTTCTGACATCCTTTTGGTCTTTTCTTCTTCCTCTGTCTTTGTAAAGACATTTCGCACTCTTCCTGGATGATACTTTTGATATCTTCTCACAGCTCATCTGGTCTTCATTCATTGGTGTTCAAGGCCTCAAACCTGTTCCTGAGATGGTTCTGAAATTCAAGTATAATAGACTCAAAGTCATAATTTGGTTTCCATAGATTTGATTTAATTTTCCTCAGCTTCAGCTTGAACTTGCATATGAGTAGTCGGTGGTCCGTTATACAATCAGTTCCTGTCCTAGTTTTCACAGCTGATATTGAGCTTATCTAGCAGTTCTTTCCAAAGATGTAATCAATCTAATTCCTATGCCTACCATCGGGTGAAATCCATGTGTATAACCTGAGTTTATGTTTCTTTTAAAATGTATCTGCCATGAATAAGTCATTGATTGTGCAAAATTTATTCTCTCTCCAGCTTCATTTCTGTTACCAAGTTCATGTTTTCAAACTAATGATCCTTCTTCTCTATTCCCAACTTTTGCATTCCAGTCACCCATTATTATTAATGCATCTTGATCATGTGTTCAATTGATTTCAGACTATAAAAGTTGGTAGAAATTTTCTATGCCCTCTTTTTTGGCTGTGGTTTTTGGTGCATATATCTTAATGATAGTGGTATCCACTGGAATTCCTTGTAGGAATATGGATATTATCCTGTCACTCACAATATTGTATTTCAAGACGGATCTAGAAATAACTTTTTAAACTATGAAAGCAACCCTATTTTTCCTTATCTTTTCATCTCCAGAGTAATATCTAAACTAAGATGGCTGGTATCAGAACTGAACAAAAGTTTACCAGGATAGTTCTGCCCTGGGGGAAAAAAGCATATTAACCAGAAACATCTCATTTGAATTTTGATTGGAAGGATCAAGAAATTATTTTAACCAGGGAATATGACATAAAGGAAATATACAAGTTTGTAGGTTGTTATCAGCAGCTTCCTGAAGAACCATTACTAAAATGACTATGAGTGACAAATTTAGAGGCAGCATCAGTAATTATAAATGTTTCAGAATGGAAGAGTATGTTTGGGTTAATGCTTGGCCAACAAATATCTATACAACAGTCAAGATTGATATTACAAGATACAGACACACAGCAGGCAAACTCGGAAGAGACAATCAACTTTATAGAGTGGATAGGATAAGTATTTAGGGTTTTTTATCCTTCCAAGGGAAACTGTGACTCTCCCTGTCTAAATAACATATAGAACACTCCAGAGGAAGCAATTTATGGTCTGCATATGTAAACCATGTTGAAATGACTTTATGGCAATAAGCACATTCATTCAATGATTATGCCACTTACAAAGGTTATGACAGAGATGGTAATCATGGGAGCTCCTCTAACATGGGCACTTCATGTAGTTTTGCTACTGGAGAACAAGGCATCAATTGAAAAATCTGCTTTATTGAAATAATTTCTCATAATGGTTTTTAGGATACAAACAATGTCAGTGTGATTTATAGGCAAACAGGAGGAGACTATGTGGAAAAGCTCCACCCTAGCAAGGTGGAGAATTTTAGACGATTAGTTAGGAATGAGATGAATTAAGCAGACACTGATGGAGTTGAGACAAAGGTTCTGAGGCAGCACTACCAGAGGCTGGGTGGACTAGTGAAGGCTCCTTCTGTTTCCCCAACATAAGTAGTCTTATATAAGTGCAGTCTATTCATCCTAACTATGAGATAACTGATGATGGAGGGTTCTACCTGGAATCACTTGAAGTAGAAGCTCAGCTCTTTGATCGAGAAATTAATTGATAGGAAGGCCGGGGTCTTCTGGTCCTCATAGTGCACCTGAGGTCATATGCCCATGTGTGAGTAAATGGCCTGAGATTAAGGAAGAAACCTTCATGTTTTCTTATTTCCCCTTCATATCTCACTTTCTTTTCTTTTTTTATATATAAACTTTTATTTTATTCTGGTTTACCTGCAAAGTTTGTATACATTGTTTTTTCACACAGAAATTTCCTTTTTCCTCAACCCACTCGTCTCTCCACCCATCAAGATGTGCAACCCTATGATTATGCCCCCAATCCATTCTCACCTCAGTGGTCCCCTCCTTCCCCCCTTGGATCCTCATGTATGTCTTACTAGTTATCTATTTCTTCAATAATGGTTTTATACAATATTTGTCCTTATGGGACTGAGTTAGTTCACTTGGCATAAATGCTCTCCAGTCCCTCCCAAGATAGGTGGTAATTTATAAAATCATAGAAATCTTCTTGAGGATTCTGAACACAGGAGCAAAATATACTGTAATCCTCAAACATATTAATAAAATCTTAAAGAGACTTAAAGTTGTATTAGGAGTATGTGGGTATGTAGCAATAAATGGGACAAAAGTAAAGGCAAAAGAGGAAGAGAAGACCCAAATGGATGTCAGAAGAGACTCTGAAAATTGCACTGAAACACAGAGAAGCCAAAGCACAATGAAGAATTCAAGATACTAAAGAGTTGAATAGAAGATTTCAAAAGGCAGCACGGGATGAGAAAGCAAAATATTACAATGAAATGTGCAAGGAGTTGGAGTCAGAAAATCAAAAGGGCCGAGCTTGCTCAGCATTTCTTAAGTTCAAGGAACTGAAGAACAAATTCAAACCTCGAGTTGCTATTATCAAGGATGCTTTATGAATAATATTAAATGATCCAGGAACTATTAAAAGAAGATGGAAAGAATATACTGAATCACTATATTGAAAGGAATTGGCAGACACAGAAGAATTTCATGAAACAACATATGAGCAAGAGCCTATGGTGATGA
>NW_006399757.1:7310377-7322250 GCF_000299155.1 Elephantulus edwardii | reverse complement strand
GCTTCTTCTGACATACTTTGGACATGTTGTAAGGAGAGACAGGTCCTTGGAGAGGGACATCATGCTTGGTAGGATTGAGGGACAGTGCAGGAGGGGAAGACCCTCTAGGAGGTGGAATGATTCTGTGACTGGGGTAATCGGATGGGTGTGTCAGAGGCAATGTGATTGGCACAGGACAGGGCAGAGTTTAGGGCTGTTGTACATAGGGTGACTCTGAGTAGCAAACAACTCGACGGCACATAACACCACCAACAACAACTTCTATAACTTTATCATTCTTCATCAATAGACAGTCTAATAAATATCTCCTTGAAACTGGGTAGACTTGATAATAGGCTATAAAGGACATTATGAAGCATGATTTACAGAGTTAGATCATACGTAAAATGATTTTCTAGGTCTCTTGCTTTCAAGACACTAATCCCCTGTGAAAAAAATTAACATAATTAAGATGTATAAGGTAACTGAGAATATGTTTATAGATCAGTTTTATCCAAACTATTTTTAAATATCAGGTTCAAAGTATCTACTCCTGAATTTTTAATTAATTAAAAGTTTCCAATTAAACAATTGTTACTCTTAAATATTCTATTTCATATACTTGTTGGTGGAATAAAGTAGATATGCAACATTTATTTTGACTTCTAGTATTTGATTGGTGCTTGCTTTTGGAAATGGACAGATTCACAAACTTTTGAAAACATATTTTTATCATTTGCTCTTAGTAGTTTTTCTTTTACCTAATAAAGGAATTTTGGAGTTGTAATATATTGCAAAAATGATTTTACTATTATTGTTTCTTAACCTGAAGAAAGCTTTTGTTTTACAGATATTTTAAAATCCTTTACTTTTCAACATCTTTAAATCCTTCTATGAAAACAAATGTCATAGTATTCTACACTATAGTAATTTTTTATCCCTTTCTAGGCTGTCATCTTAGTTGTCAATTTTCCTCTGGGAATGTATTGTGAAGATTTTTTTTTTTTTTGCAGTGCATCATAGTGGAGCTTTAAACTAAGAGTCTAAAACCATTTACTATGAACACAGGGTAAATTGGGTTATGTTGGAATGACAGTATATTCATTTGCAAGTCCCCTGACACAGTCATTTCAACAACTTAGCTTTAACACTTGCAGTCAGCTCCCAGCTGCAGGGGGAAATTCAATGGCCTCATTATTGTGCCTGAGCTGAACTGTGTGGGGCAGGAGGAGGAGATCTAGAGTTAGAGGCAGATTGGGGCCTTCCGGTTCATCTGCAGTTTGAGCTGGTTCAGCAGCAGCCCAAGAAGTTGGTCGGAAGGATAGCATCAGCTGTTACGTAGAAAAGCTCCGGTGTGTCTGTAAATCCTAAACGAATAGCAATTTTCATCCTTTGAGGCACAGAATTCTTTTGAACTCCTGTTGGATTCAAGGATCACAGGGATCAGCTTGACTCTTGGAAGCAGGATGTGTTCATTCAGAGGCAGCCGCTTTGGCAGCCAAAGAGGATTTTCAGAGCCTATTTTCCTTTTAGCAGCAGGAGTAAGCACTGTAAAGAAACAGGGCTCAGGGAGGCTGCAAGATGCATAAACAGTATGTAATCCACTGAATGTGCCGGGAATTAGAGAAGGAGGAGGCCGGGGACAAAACTCTGCTGCCACTAAGCAGTGCGAGAATACCTCCACACAGTGTGAGAATACCTCTACACTGGGGTCTACGGCTTGCTAGGGAGGCTTTTGTTTTCAGAGGAAATAAGATGTCCCATGTACATTAAGTTAAATTCTCTTTGTGATGAATTTAACCTCCATGACGTACAAATAGTAATAATAAGAAGAACCTGTCTCTGAATTTGACAGCAATATATCTCTTTCTTTACGCGCTAAAATCATAACTCTAACCCATTGACACATAGCTGACTCTCTAGCAGGTTTTCAGAGACTGTTAAAGGTAAAGGATTGTCCATCTATTTCCTTCTTTGCTGCTGGTAAATTAGAACTGCTGATTTTTTAGCTGCCAGTACAAATCTCTGACCTCCTCCTAGATCTCATTATCACTTGAATCTACTGAAATATTTAGAAACTGGAAGTGAGGAAAAAGGCTGAGGCTTTACTACATAAATCAACACCAGCTTTAAAGTAACAAAAGGCAAGGCTGAGGTTGGCAGGGATGCTTCTGTTTTATGAACAAGAGAGAATTATTCACTGAATTGACTTCACTCTTAAAGGAAATAGGAACTATTTTTCTAATAATTTGCATGATAGCAGGTTTTGACTCTGAGTAGACTCGCAAGCACTATGGGGAGGAATAAATAAAGAAGAATATCATCCATCATGGGATATGTATGCTAAAGAGAACTTCTTTCTTTGTCATTTGTTTAATGGCCCACACAGCATGGCTCCTGAAGGCTGTGACTCCACAACCCCTAAGGGCACATGCCCAAAATCTAGCCCAGACTCTCCCCAGGCTGATTTGCCAGCATTATTCAGAATAAAGGAACTGAATGTAGAACAAGCAACAGGAAAAAGTGCTAAGCCAAACATAATACTCGCAGCTGTGTTTCTGTTTCTGGGAGAACTCTGATTTGTCTTCTCTTCATTGTGGCATTTCAAGGAGAGCAGAAGTTGGCATGTGCTTCCACATGGCTTTCTCCCTGTGGCGGAAAAGAAATGGCAGGGACCTCATTAGCACACTTAAAAATTGCCTTCTTATTTCCTATTGAAAAGAAAATATTTTAGGCCACTTTGCTGGATAATAAAATAATGAACAGCAATTAGTCATACCTCTTTGGGGAAAAAAGAGGGAGGTGAAGAATGTTAGGCCATTTCTTAACACGGTAACATGTGTCAGAATAAACTGTCAGTGAGGTAGAGAGGTGGCTTTTATGATCATTGGTGTGACTTAGAATTTGCAAACAGTTTGCTGTGAGAAGAATGTATTAATTAGTCTTGAGAGCTCTGCTTGGCCTAGTGGGTAAGGAGTTGCACTGACAACCCAAAGGTATGTGGTTTGAAAGATGCTTCACAGGAAAAGGACAATGTCCTTTGACAACCTGCCTCTGAAAACCCACTGGAGCTATGAGTCTGCTCTGACTTGATGCTACATAATAATAAGTCAGATAGATACTCAATTGCTACAAGTATAAATAAATTAAAAGATTAGCATAAGATATCATTTTAGAAACTCAAGAAATCGAAGGCTTCAAGAGATCCAAAAATAAACTTTTTTTAAAGCAAAATGGAAAAAAGGAGAGAACATTTTTGTTAGACAAGATGTGTATTTTAAAGTTGGAAATCAGAAAGGAGATAAAAATAGAACTCTAGATATTAGTATAGTTCCAAATTTGGAGAAAGTGAATAATCTAATTAATATATTATTTTTCCTATGATAATTAATAATAGGAAGCAATAATTTCGATGTATTATTTCATTCTGTTCAGGAAATGACTCACACAACTATTATTATCATCTTCAGTATTATTAATTTTCTTTTCTAAATCTTCACTTAATTCCAATATTTCCACTATGCTGGCAAAAATAATTGCTAGAGTTGTTATTGTTGTTGTTATGTGCTGTCAAATCAACTGTGATTCATAGTGACCTTATGTATAACAGCTCTAAACCCTTCTCTATCCTGTGCCAGTCTCATTATCTCTGACACACCTACCCCCTATACCCGAGTCACTGAATCAATCGATCTCACCGAGGATCTTCTCTTGCACTGTTTCTCCACCCTCCCAAGCAGGACGTCCCTCTCCAAGGACTGGTTCCTCCTTGCAACATGTTCAAAGTATGTCAGATAAAGTGTAAGCGTATTGCTTATGCCCGGCACACGGTTTTCTGTTTAAGTTATGGTATTGTTTCATTCATTCATTCATTCTCAAATCTGAAAAAGTCACTTGACAAAAATCATCTCCTTTTGCAAAAGAGAGGGATTTAATATTTTCAGAGACTTTAGAGAGTGCATTTAATTGATAACAGCCAGGGTGTCCCTACATGTTCAGACAAAATATCTGGTCCAAACACCAAGGAAATGAGTTTACTAATCCCTAAAGAAAATATTTTAGATACTTTGTTTGGCACCCTTATTTATCTTATTTTAGCCCAATATGAAATACATTGTGCTTGCCTGCGAAAAGGATGATGGGTAAGGACAGACTATGGGTAAGAAACAGCTGAGCAGCACGATCACACAAGAAAATGATAGTGGACAAACATTTCTTTTGTTTACAGCAAAAGAGATGAAAGTGTAGACTTTTCACTGTCTGTTATTAAAACAGACCACATGACACCGATTTTAAGCTAGTGTCAATTGAAAGGTCTTTACAAAGCCATAGTCCCCAGACTGGGCATGAGTGTCTCAGTCACACAAAGTCCTAAGAGGCTTAAGACTTCAGCCATCTTTTCAATGTCAGTAATAACATAGTAATTCATCTTTATCTATGCATATCCTCAAAAGACTCAAATTTATCAAGGATACTCTCTTCTTAAGACTCAGGTTCCCTGCTGTTCATAGGGTATTTGTCTTTTCATTTTTTTCCTCTGAGCTGCTACAATTTTATTAAACATTTGGAAGAACAATTTTCATTTTCTAGTGGCCATGGGAGTGTATGCTTTCAGTTCAAACATAGCAGATAACAAAGAAAGTAGTATACAGGTTATGGCAGGTGCAAAGTTTCAGCAGCTGCGGGAGCAGGGATGCGTTCACTTTGCTTGAGTCTGCTGGTTCAGCATCTCCATTAAAAAAGAATATAAAATAAAGCAAAAGAATGTAAAGTAAAGCAAAACAGAACACAACTTATTACCATCAGTTAATTCCAAACACTATGTGTTGCAAGGTATAATTGTGCCGTAGGCTTTCCTGGCTGTAAAGGAGCAGACCACCAAGAACTCCGAAGGATGCTTACAAGTTGGTTAAAACTTGTCAGTCTTTTTATTAGTAGCTGAATGCTTCACTGTGTCATATATTGATTATAAATGCTGATAGATCAAACTCAGTCACTACTGTTCAGTCACTTCCAATTTATAACAATCCTTTATCCAGTTTCTGAGGCTATAAATCACAAGGAGAGAAGAATGTTCATCATTCGTCCAGAAACTACTAGTGGATTCTAATCACCAGAGACACATGACCTTTGGGTTAGCAGAACAACTTGCTATGGACAATGCATCAGAGCCTCCTTCTTATCTATGACTATAAAGGAATTTCAGGTGACTTCGTAGTAAGGAACTGGGCTGCCAACCCAAAGGCAAGTGGTTCATATCCACCAGCTGCTCAGAGGAAGAAAGACAGGAAACTTCCTTCCATGAGATTTTCAGTCTGCGAAAACCCACTGGAAGGTGAGCTATGAATTTGTTCTGAGTTGAGTACACATAACAGCAACAACATGACAGTTTGAAACCCTAGTGATGTAGTACTTAGGAAAGAAATTACTGCTAATCCAAAGGAGACAAAGCTCTGGTGATTGTAATCCACCGATAGTTTTCCTAAAGAAAAATGAGCATCCCCTTCTTACCTGATATATGTTGTTGTTCTGTTCCATCGAGTCTCTTGCGACTCATAGCGCCACTATGTACAACAGCCCTAAACCCTGCTCTATCCTGTGCCAATCGCACTGCCTCTGACACACCCATCTCGATTACCCCAGTCACTGAATCCATCCACCTCATGGAGGGTCTTCCCCTCCTGCATTCTCCCTCCACCCTCCCAAGAATGATGTCCCTCTCCAAGGACCTGTACCTCCTTACAACATGTCCAAAGTATGTCAGGTGAAGCCACAGAATCCTTGCCTCAAAGGAGTACCCTGGTTTAACCCTCTCCAGGATGAATCTGTTTGTTTTCTTGGCAGTGCAGGGTACATTCAATACTCTTCTCCAAAACCACAGCTCAAAGGCATCAATTCTCCTTCTATCCTCCCTAGTCATTGCCCAACTCTCTGATGCATAACAAGTGATTGCAAAGACCATGGCCTGTATCAGAGGCACCTTAGTCTTCAGAGACACACCTTTGCTCTTGAGTACTTTAGAGAGGTCCCTAACAGCAGACTTTTCCATCAAAATATGTTTTTTGATTTCCTGGCTGATGGTGCCAAGAGTGTGGACCGTGGAGCCGAGCAAACTGAAGCTGTAAACAATCTCAATCTCTTCACAATACATCCTGATGCTGCCAGTTGGCCTAGTGGTGTAGACTCTGAAAATCCACTGGAGGGCCAGCTCTGAGTCAGTTCTGATGGAGAGTCATGAGTTCAGGTATGGAGAGTTCAGAGATGTTGTTGTTATGTGCCGTCAAGTCACATGTGACTCATAGTGACCCTATGTACAACAGTCCTAAACCCTGCTCTATCCTGTGACAAACTCACTGTCTCTGACACATCTACCCCTATTACTCCAGTCACTGAGTCAATGCATCTCGTTGAAGGTCTTCCTGTTCTTCGCTACCCCTTCAACTTCCCAAGCATGATGTCCTTCTTCAAGGACTGGTTCATCCTTGCAACATGTCCAAAGCATGTCAGACAAAGCCTCAGAATCCTTGTCTCCAAGGAGCAGCCTGCTTTACCCCTCTCTAGGATGAACCTGTTAATTTTCTTAGGAGTCCATGGTATATTCAATACTGTCCTCTAATACCACAGATCAAAGGCATCAATTCTTCTTCTATCATCTCTAGTTATTGTCTGGCTCTCTGAAACATAGCAAACGACATTTATCTACACAGATCCTTGGGGTACTTCCAGATCATTCAATATTATAGTAATGAGATGTGAGAAGAATGTTGCTGTAAACCCTCCTTTGATTTTAACTGTGTTCTCTTTCCCCACATCAACATCCTCAAATTCACAGGCAAAATTCATTAATACTGTAGTGTGCAATTATGCTTTTTATTGTTTTTTTTGTATGCCTGGTAAAAGACAATCATCCTTGATATCATGATGCTATTTCAACAATTCTTTATAGCCTCTTTCTGGTCTCCTATTATTAAGCATTTCAACCTCATTAATAATTGATGTCCACATTTAAGTCACTGGTTAGAAAATACCTCTAAGATTTTATTTTATTAGCTTTTGAGTAAATGTTCCCCAAATCTCTTCTGCATTTTGTTAAAAATGAATGTTATATATCTTTTGATAAAACCTACAGAGTTAAGTGCATAATAAAATACTACATGACTAAAATGACAATTAATATTTTAGCATTATGCTGAAGTATGAAGGTTTGCCTACAAAGGTATGAATCACTGGTTTTTCATTTCTTTAATTCTGTATTAATTGGTACTTGAGGCAATAAACCATAACATATAACTCTGGCTTCAGATAAGCTTTAATGAGAGCCTGACCTTTGCTTGGATACTTCTGTGACAGTGAAAGAGTTTAAGATAACCCTTTGAAGCTCAAATTTATGAGATAAATGTTCTTAGCATTTCCTTATCGTAGCCTGAGGTGATCATTGGGGATATTCAGGGGATTTATAATTGAGATTTGGAAGAAAATTATATTCTATTATGTCCAGTTCAGTTGGAGTTTAAATAGCATTAGTGTAACTCCTTTAGTTCATTATTTTTCACCTGGAAATGAAGTAGGGTTCAGAGATCACCAAAAGGCATACATAAGTCCTAAAAAATATATTATGAAAACTATTACAGGACCAGGGATACTTTCACTAGCCTGTAATAAAATATTTTTTTAAGATAGTATGAAACAAAACCAAGATCTCATTCATGATTTTTGCTTTGTTTTTCTGTTTTGTTCATTTGTTATTTGTTGGCTAGTCTGTTTCTGATGCTATAGTAATATGGAATCAATGTTTAAGTCGCATTGCCATCTTGAGTCACTTTGTCAGTAGAAGTGAAGTCACAACATTATTTTATAGTGTAGCATTTTAAAGATTATGCAACTAAGAAAAAGGAGATGTAAACAATATTTTCAATTAGGAAGAGTTCAAGTTGTCCTTCTGTTTTGTTGTTGCGAACCAGGAATAGGTTGTGAAATCCCATTTAGAATGCTGGATTTAAATTGAGAGAAAAGTAGAGGCTGTAAACATGGACCGGCATGAATTTTCACCGACAGGAGAAGAGTCTTCTGAATAAAATACCAGAATAGCGTCACTGGAGAGTTTATAGTCTGCTTATCCCGTTAGCAGGGTTGAATAAATTACCTATGAGCAGCACCTGAAGACAAACGTTACCTTGCTAAATCCAGTAGTGTTTTCTCCTGGTTTTCTTTCTGTTCTAGCAGTTCTTTTGCCACTAAGGTCTATAAGAGGTTTGGGAGAACTAAGGTCTCTCCTAAGATTACTTCTTATTACTTTCTATGTTCAAAGTTGACACAACTATGTCCTAACCAATCACTAATACTAGGAAGAGTAAAGTCACATGACTTGGCCATCGAGTGCAAGAAGTAAGGCAAGCAAGCCTTATGTTTTTGCCTCAGGTTTCATTTGAGTTACAACTGAAAGAAAATCAGATTTAAAAATAAAACATGATTAAATAAGCTTATGATAATGGGGAAAGGGAGGATATTATATTTGAGTTAAAAATGAGCTTGGTGGAGAGACAAGGTTTTCTATTTAGACAACTACAAAAAAGGTAGGAGAAACTTTTTCCAAGAGTGTCAAAAAGTCTGGGTTAAAGAAGGCTCAAAATTAAAAATGCATTGCTGTAGCATAATGGCAAAAGTTTTTTTATGCCATAAAATTACCCCTGACCCTGTAACACACATTCGCATGTTGGTTACTGCATCCTGACAGAGTACCTTGCCATTTTATCCTAAAATGTGTCTCCTCAAAAAATAAGCCTCATTTTGCCCAATACTGAGTGAGGTACTGAGGTGTCGGTGAAAATTTCACCTCAGAAGTGACTCTTCTTGTGTGTGTGTGTGTGTGTGTGTGTGTGTGTGTACTGTCAAATCTTATCTGCCTGGTCCAGGAAGAGATTATCCCTCCTTCTCCAGCAGAGTATCTAGTGGATTCGAACCGTGTACCTCTCGGATTGCAGTACAGCTTCTTGCCGACTGTCAGAGCTCTCCAACTCTTCTATTTTAAATAGGAAGAAGCAATCAAGAATCCATTATCACATAAGGAAATTCAGATGCAATCAAGACAGATAAATAGGTAGATAAACAGAAAAATTGACTCTGGATGAAAGAGAGATAAGTCAAGATAAAAAAATTTTAAAAGAAGTATGATTGATACATACTGAGGTATTTGACAAGATATTATATACATCAAGAAAAAACAAATAGGAAGCTTTGAAGTTTAAGCAAAAGGCAAAAAAGAAAATAAGAAAACAAAATCATGTCCATTGCTATCTAATGGATTTCAACTAGTGATGTTTAGGCCATAGTTGAACCCAGTAGTTTTAGGGTTTCTGAGCCCATTCATCTTTACAGAAGCAATTTTCACACCTTTCTCATGTGTAACTGTTGATGGGTTTGAACTGCTAACTTCATGGTTACTAGATGAGTGCTTAACTCACTATAATATCTGTTAAGTGTAATTGTTATCAGATTGATCCCAACTCAAAATAACCCTATAGCATATAGCACTTTTCTTTAAGGGTCCCAAGGCTATAATTTTTGCAGAATCAAATTGAAACCTCTTTCTTTCATTCATTATTAAGTGGATTTGAACAATCAACATTTTTGGTGATTGCTGTTACGTGCTGTCAAGTTGGAGCCGGCTCATAGCGACCCTACGAAGGAAAAACCTGGGCATTGGTATAACTTTCGTCCTTTTTCCAGGTTCATAGGGTTTCCAGAGGCAAGCTATATGGAAGTGGATGCCACTCCTGCTTCCAAGCTTGTTTTACTCAGGGAACTCCACCAAACGCTGTCCACCATGGGTAACCATTCTTGCATTTGACACATCAGTGTCACAGTGTACAGCTTCACAGAAACCAGAAGTTACCTCTGTACAGCAAGTGGACAGAGCAGGGTTATAAGACATAGAATAATATTTCACCAAAAACAAGCGAAAAACCAAAAAAACCCTGAAAAAGTTAACCACTTTCTGCCAGGTCTCCTACTCCTTCACTTGGGTCACCAAAATAAAAAATGCTGTTACAGTTGTTGCTAGCTGCCTCTGAGCCAAGTACGACCCACAGTGATCCTATGAACAGCAGATCTGTTCTCTGTCCTGTCTTGTGTCATCCTCACAATCTCTGCATTCTTCAGATTATTGTTGTAGTCATTGTGTCAATCCATCTGGTTAAGGGTCTTCCTCTCCTTTGCCATCTCTCCACCTTCCTGAGCATGATACTCTTCTTTAAGGAAAAATTTCTTCTAGAAACATGTCCAAAGTATGTGAAATAAAGCATATTGTTTTTGCCTCCACGTAGCTCTCTGGCTGCTCCTTCTTCAAGATGCATATATTCATGTTTTGGAAGTTCATGGGATATTCAGTACAGTTTTCCAGCACTGAGTTCAAAGAAATAAATTCTTTTTTTTGTCAATCTTATTCATTGTCTAGCTCTCAGATGCAAAGTAAGTGGCTGCAAAAACCATGACCTGAATCAGTTGCACCTTAATCTTCAAACTAATATCATGGTTTCTCAGTAATTTGGAGAGGTGCCTGATAGTGGACTTTCCTAATGCAATATGTATCCTGATCTTCTGACTACTGGTACCAACTGTACTGATTGTGGATCCAAGTAAGAAGAAGCTGTTGACAGTTTCAATAATTTCTCCACCTATCGTGATGACGCCGATCGGTCGCGTACCCAGGATTTTTGTTTTCTTGACTTTAAGATGTAATCCATATTAAAGGCTGCAATGTTCAACCTGGCAGCAAGTTCTTCAAGTACTCCTCACTTTCAGCAAGCAAGGCTGTGTCGTCTACATAATGACGGTTATTAATAAGTCTTCCTCATACCCAGATGCCACATTTTTCTTCATAGAGACCAACTACTCAAATATATTGCTCAGTATACAGATCATATCAGCATGGAGAAAGCATACAACACTCTCATACATTTTTCCTAATTTTAAACTATATAGTATTCCCTTGCTCTTTTTACACAATAAATAGCCGCTTGGTCTAGGTAAAGGCTTACCATTAGCACACACACACAAAAAATTACTGTTGCAGGATTGTCATTTTCCTCAGTGTTAGGCAGGATTTGTTATAATCCACACATTTGGCATTTCTCTATATAGTACGGTTCTAGCCATTTTTGCATGATCTGCAAAATCTTGCATGATTCTGTTTGCACATGATAGCGACTGTATTGTTTGGTAATTTCCACATTTTTGTGGGTCACTTTTCTTTGGCATAGGAACATGTATGGGTCTCCTCCAATGAGTTAACCAGGGAGCTAGCCTTCAGATTACCTAGTATAGACTTATGAGCATGACCATGGTTGTTGCATCTGTTATTTGAAACATGTCAGTTGGTATTTCATCAATTCCTGGAGCCATATTTTTTTGCCAGTGCCTTCAGGGCTGCTTGAACTTCTTTTTTTCCTTCCCATTGGCTCTTGCTCATATGGTATGTCCTAAAATATTTCTTGTCAGGCAATTCTTTTTGGCACAGTGATTCTGTGTATTCACCCCATCTTCTTCTATTTTTTTGAGGGCAAACATAGTTCCCTGCTACCACAAATTATGCCGTTGAGTTTCCCACATTTGGGGAAAATCATAGGGGTCAGCATATCTGGAGGGTAATAGGTAAGCTTCATTCTGGGAAACCATCTTTGTGGTCATGGTGATCATGTTATCATGTGATCTCCCCTGAGAGGCAAGTGTCCACATTTTATTTTGAAGTTTCCTGGATCACTCAGGTTTTGCCCATTGTATCTCTAAGCATTGTAACTCAGGATGAAATTTGGTTTTCACTTCTTTCAACTTTAGAAATTTTATCCTTATTATTCTCCAATTCTAGCTCTCTGCATGTTCTATTATGGTGGTTTGTG
>NW_006399757.1:7308794-7310277 GCF_000299155.1 Elephantulus edwardii | reverse complement strand
AAATCAAAGTCATATTTCAGCTCTTGTGGATTTGGTTTAATTTTTCTCAGCTTCAGCTTGAACTTGCATATGAGTAGTTGGTGGTCTGTTCCACAATCAGCTCCTGGCCTAGGTTTCACAGCTGATACTGAGCTTTTTGAGCTTCTCCAGCGGTTTTTTCCACAGATGTAATCTATCTGATTTCTATGCAGACCATCTGGTGAAATCCATGTGTATAACCTGTGTTTATGTTTCTTATAAAATGTATTTGCAATGAATAAGTCATTGATTGTACAAAATTCAATCATTCTATCTCCAGCTTAATTTCTGTCACCAAGCCCTTATTTTCCAAATACTGATTGATTCTTCTTCTCTGTTCTCAACATTTGCTTACCAGTCACCCATTATTATCAATGCATCTTGGTTGCATGTTTGATCGAATGAAATGTGCGAGGAGGTAGAGTCGGAAAATCAAAAGGGCCGAACTCGTTCAGCATTTCTTAAGCTCAAGGAACTGAAGAACAAATTCAAACCTTGAGTTGCTATAATCAAGGATGTTTTAGGAAGAATATTAAATGATCCAGGAAGTATTAAAAGAAGATGGAAGGAAAATACTGACTCATTGTATCGAAAGGAATTGGCAGATACAGAAGAATTTAATGAAATAACATTTGAGCAAGAGCCTACGGTGATGAAGAAAGAAGCTCAAGCTGCTTTGAAGGAAATAGCAAAAAATTAGGCCCCAGGAATAGATGGTATACCAATTGACATATTTCAGCTAACAGATGCTGCCCTGGACGTGCTCACCAAGTTGTGCCAAGAAATCTGGAGAACAACCACGTGGCCAACTGACTGGAAGAGATCTGTGTTTGTTCCCATTCCAAAGAAGGGTGACCCAATTGAGTGCAGAAACTATAGAACAATATGATTCCACATGCAAGCAAGATTCTACTGAAGATTATCCAAAAACGACTGGAACAGCATATCAGCAGAGAACTCCTGGAAGTCCAGGCTGGGTTTAGAGGGGGTCGTGGTACTAGGGACATTGTAGCTCAAGAATGTGTATCTGTGTTTCATTGATTATGCAAAGGCATTTGACTGTGTGGATCATAACAAACTGTGGCTAACTCTGAGAAGAATGGGAATCCCAGAACATTTAATTGTGCTAATATGAAACCTATACTTGGACCAAGAGGCAGTGTCAGAACAGAGCAGGGTACCACTGCATGGTTCAAAATTGGGACATCGTACGCCAGGGATGTGTCCTATCTCCATACCTTTTCAACCTGTATGCAGAGCAGATTATCCGGGAGGCTGGGCTCTATGAGGAGAATTGTGGCATTAGGATTGGTGGAAGATCTACTAACAATCTGCATTATGCAGATGACACAACCCTGCTTTGCCAAAACTGAGGAGGACCTCATGCACTTGCTGCAGAGGGTCAAGGACTGCAGCCTTCAGTATGGACTGAGGCTCAATGTCAAGAAGACAAAGATTCTCACCA
>NW_006399757.1:7301052-7303731 GCF_000299155.1 Elephantulus edwardii | reverse complement strand
ATTTGTCCTTTTGTGACTGGGATATTTCGCTCAGCAAGCTACCTGTGAAATCTTCTATTTAGTTTTTTGTCACAGCATCTCTTCCTTTTTTTTTTTTTTTCTTCCCCCTCCTTCTTGGCCTTCTACTATAATTTTCAGGGTCTCATCGGAAATCCATTTTGGTTTTTTTTCTTTCTGTCTTCTTAGTGACCTTTTATCTCACCTGATATCCCACAACTCATCTGATGGTCTCTCTGGTGTTTAATACTTTAAACCTGTTGTTTTCCAGCATTAAACTCCACTCATTTCAGTATTTTCCTCTTACTAGAATTGTCTTGGAGAGGGTTAAACCATGTTTCATCTTGGAGGGAACGATTTTTAAATTCTGTTTCACATACTTTGGACCAGGAGGGACCAGTCCTTAAAGAAAGGCATCATACTTGGAAGAGTGTAGGGACAAAGCAGGAGAGGACAAGCCCAGATAAGATGGATTGACACTGTAACTGGGGCAATGGTGTTAGGTGTGTCAGAGTCAGTGAGACTGGCTTAGGATAGAGAAGGCTTCAGAGATGTTTTCCATAGGGTCATTATGCATCACGGGTGACTCAATGACAAATAACAACAAAAACAATAACAAAAAGAACTTTAAGAAGAAAATTGTTTTAGTAAACTGGTTTCCATTTTTTTTTATGTGTATGAACATCTTAACACAAAGTGTTAAGATTAAAAATGGATTTTACTTTAGATTGTGGACTAAAAACTATGTAAATAATTTAATAGAGAAATAAAGGTATAAACCTAGTACAAGGACAGCAAGATATGTTCAGAACAGCATGGCTAGTAAAAGCAAAGCAAAACAAACAAGTAACCTGTAAATAATCAAAATATCTATTGTAAAACTAAAGCTAAATTAATTGTAATGTATTAGCAAAATGAAATATGACTCAGTGGTAATAGAATGAACAAGAGCTTTACACGCAAACAAGGATATAAGAAACTAATGGTTGGTTGAAAACATCAAGGGTCAGAGGACTATATCTAGAATATTCCATTTTATAAGAGAAGGAATAAAATCAAACAGTGTGTCAACATAAACTCTTGTGTAATATTGTATCTCAGTGCATTTATATAATTGAAAAATAAATAAATAAAAAGTGGTGTGGTAGTAAGAATTGTTTGCCGAACTAGGGAAACATTGTTATGAATTGCAATACTTTTCCTTAGTTTGCCATGATTTGAGTCAATTATTTTTTTCTTTTTTTCTGATATTGAAGAAGATCAAGGTCTCAAGTTCTTACAAAGTTAGTTATCCAAACCTAAATATTGTGAATACCCCATAATCATGCATTTCACTTTTTGATGAAGACAGAAATACACTCAGTGGCCAGTGGCAAGAAGCTATGCTGCAGTCCCCAGAAGGCATGTGGTTTAAATCCACCAGTAAAATGGGCATTCTCCTCCCCTGAGATTAACTGTCCCTGAAAACTCTCAGGAGGATGAACCATGGGTCAGTTCCAACTAAAACTGGAGGTTGAAGGAATTATACTAACTTTTTTTAATCAGAAAAAATATAATCCTTAGGGAACTGAACCAAGTAAAGTTGCCTTACTTCTAAGTTTAGCTGTTAAAGAATGTAAAAGTTTCCTGAATAGGAAAAGGAGGATAAAGTTTAACGAGCCAAAGATTAATAATAGATTTTATTGAAACTAAATCGCCTTACATATTTCTGGATCTTTGTTTCTTAAGTATTGCTCCATATTTAAATTTAAGTTAAATGATTTAATTTTAAAATCAAGAAATTGTTAATGATTAAGAAGTTCAGTTATATGTGCATAGGACAATATAAATTAATGCATAAAACATTGATCCCAATTAAATTATTTATATATGGGAAAAGTATTCAGCCTATCCATTTGTATGCAGATTGAAAAATTAAGTTCATTTTGACTATGATAAAACAACCAGCTCATTCATTGGTCTAGTCTTGAATTTTCCAAATTAAATACATGTCAGAAAATTCAACATTTGTTATGGGTGACAAGAGTGTCAGATCAGCTAAAAGGATAACCTTTAAGTCAGTGTTTGGTCATAAATCCCATCATTTAAAAGTTCTAAGCATGTGTAATTACATAATTACACTAATTTATGTACATATTACATTACCTCAAGTGTTAAATATAAATAAAGCTCAGTTTCATTCTAATTTGAAATTTTAAACAAATCTAAGTTTTAATCCTCTTTTCCTTGAAAGAACTTCCTTGTGTCCTTGTATTGTGCCTGGAAAATGTTGATTCCATTTTGAAGATCAGTGTTCTAAAATTACCTCCGAATTCCACAGAGTCAGTTTTTGTCTCTTTGGAAACAGCTGTGTTTTGCTACAATTAGAATGGTTTCTCAAGGGGTGGATCAATAACCAAAGTGACACCTACCTGTTGCCTTAACTTCCAAGATAATTTACTAGAAGGAGGCCCAAATTCCCAAACAACTATAAAACTCAAGAAAAACACTCTGCAGTCTGTATGTGAATTTGTTTGTTGTATTTTTTCCTAAGGAATCAGATACCCTAAAACAATTCTGATGAATAGGAAATATGCAAAATTATTAATAATCAAAGATTAGATAAACAAAGTCTCAGTTTGGAGAAATGTAGTTAACTCAGTTTCCTACTTGACAAAGACTTGCCTTGTGATAAAGAGGTCA
>NW_006399757.1:7292855-7299490 GCF_000299155.1 Elephantulus edwardii | reverse complement strand
AGCCAATTGACTTCTCTCCCCAAATTGTCCAACAAATTTCTCAGTCCTGTGAATATTATTGTCTCGCCTCAATTGTATGACAAAGTTCTTAGTCCTGCCAATATTGGCTCTTTCCCTAAAATTGTCCAACCAAGTAAAATAACTATAGCTAAATGTTCAATGACAAGTAGT
This sequence comes from Elephantulus edwardii, assembly GCF_000299155.1. Taxonomy (NCBI): domain Eukaryota; kingdom Metazoa; phylum Chordata; class Mammalia; order Macroscelidea; family Macroscelididae; genus Elephantulus; species Elephantulus edwardii. The sequence continues at coordinate 7,299,319 of NW_006399757.1, read as the reverse complement.
TTGCCAAGCATTCTAATAAGCACAGTGATAGCTTTCAAATTTAGCTTGCAAATTGACACCAAACCAATTCCTAAAATAAGAAGTATGATTTATGTGTAGATAAAAAGAGAAAATATACATTTATTCAGAGTTAAAATTAATAGTAGTTATTTCTATATTTGAAAGCATGTTGTATGTTATATCTAGGAAAGTAGATGTACTCGTCTAGCCTTTTAGAGACTCTTGTGAATGCGATATAAAGATGAAATTTCAAGTAGATGACTTTATTCAACAGGACAGAGAAAGAAGTTCTTAGTCAAACACACAGACCAAAGGCTAAATCTGTACCCTGAAGAGATGGAAGGCCCTAAATAAAATGGCTTGACATTGTGACTGCAATGATAAGTTTGAACACTGTGGAGACTGTAAATATGGTTTAAGGTGCAGCAAGTTTTGTATCTACTGTACATGGACTATATGTGAGTTGGAGTTGACTTGTGGTATCTAACAACAATGTGTGTAAAATAAACACTAAATTTAAAAGACTCTGTATTTTTAAAATAATGAAAACTATCTCATTAACAGTTTTCAAAGACTGTATTGATGTTGAATTAATATTATATGAGTTATATTGCATTAAAATATGATGTTGTTGTTGTTGATATGTGCCATCGAGTTGCTTGTGACTCATAGTAAACCTATGGACAAGAGCCCTAAATGCTGTTCTATCCTGTGCCGACCTAACCATCTCAAACACAGTCATTCCCACCACTCCAATCACAGAGTTGATCCATCTCATCAAGGGTCTTCCTCTCCTGCGCCGTCCCTCAACTCTCCCAAACATGGTGTCCCTCTCCAAGGACCAGTCCCTCCTTGCAGCATGCCCCGAAATATATTTTTTAATGTAATACTATAAAGGGAGCTCTGGTGGCCTAGTGGCAAGTAGCTGCACTGCAATCCCAGAGGGGCACAGTTCAAATCCACTAGATGCTCTGCTGGAGAAGGAGGGACAATCTCCTCCTGTATCAGTTAGATCCAGTTTGACAGTATGCGCGCGCGCACACACACACACACACACACACACACTATAATAATATATTAATTTCATCTGCTGAAGCTCCCCAATTAAAACAAGGTTGGAAGCAGGAGTGGCATCCGCTTTCACAATAGCTTGCCTCGGGAAACCCTGTGAACCTGGAGAAAGGACGGAAGGTACACATGAGGTGTGCAAGACTTTCGTTCATAGGGTCGCTATGAGTCGCCGGCAACTCGATGGCACTTAACAACAACACAACAGTTATTTAATGTGCAAAATGATGTATGTGATTCACAGTACTTCTCTATTAACTGTTTGTCTTGCAATAGTAGCTCATGGAACTTAAGTCTAAAACCTTCCTATACTTGTTCTATGCAGTACAGGAGAAAAGAAATATAACAGAGACCAAGTAATGATAATAATAATAATAATAATAATTTTTTTTCTTGGCAATGATGGATCACCTAGAGTCTCTTTTATAACATTAGCATTTAGTTAGCAGAGGAGTGGCGAAGGAGTTACCATGTCTGTTTTTGAACTAAACTGCAGAAACAGGGACTAATGAGGCTCATTCCTGTGCTGATCTACAAATGTCGGAGGGCAGTGAAAGCACATCATTACTTGTATTAAGGAGAAATGGCCATGGAATCTAGCTTACTTTAAGTGTGACTTAAAAGGGAAGACTGTACACACATTTAATTTGATGTAGGTGACTTTTGATAGGAGTGAGAACAAGAAAGTAATCATGTCCTTTGTGAAACTGTACTTACCAGATATAAATAACAATGAATATTCAAATATTTTGTTCAGAATAACTCAAAAGCTCAGTAAACACTCTGTTTCTTGTCTGCTGAAATAAACATTGTAATTTATTCTTTGTTCAAGGTTATCATGAGAAAAGAAAGCATTAGATAATAGAGATGATATATATAATGAAAATCGGCTCTTCAATCACTTCATATACATGTGAACATTGGACAGTGAATAAGAACAATAGAAGAAGAACTGATGTCTTTGAATCATGTTGGAAAAGAGCACCAAATATCCCATGGACTGCAAAAAAGAACAAACAAGTCTATATTGCAGGAAGTGCAACCAGAGTGCTCCTCAGAGGTAAGGGGGTGAAACTTCATCTCATGTACTTTGGGCATATTATCATGAGGGGCCACTCTTGGGACTAGTCTTTGGAAAAAAGATAATATGCACATAAGGTGGAGGATCAGAGGAAGAGAGTAAGACCCTCAACAGACGATACAGTGACTGTAACAATAGTCTCGAGTATATTAGAGATTGTGAGGATAAGGTAGGGTAGGGAAAGGCTCACCTCTATTGTTCCTAAGGTTTCTATGAGTCCTAATCAACTCAGTGTAAACTAATAATAACTATGTATATCTATACACGCACACATACAGACACACATATATGAATACACTGAGGAAGCTGCACAGACAATTCAAAGCCTGTTTCTCTCTGGCAGTTTAAATTTACCAGTGGATCCCCAGGAGAATGATGTACAATCTCCTCTCATGGTATTTACAATCTCAAAAAAGCCCTTGGAGGGTTTAACAATAAGTCAGTTCTGACTCAAAGAGAGTGAATTTTGGATTTGATTGTTTTGGTTTTGGTTTTATTTTAATTTCAGTTGTATGTACTACATATACCTTTACAAATTGAACATTCAGACTAGGAAGCAGTCATCAGAACAGAGAGAGGAAATACTGCATGGTTAAAAATCAGGAAAGCAGTGCATCAGGGATGTGTCCTGTCTCCGAATCTTTTCAATCTCTATGCAGAACAGGTAATGTGGGAGGCTGAGCTTTTTGAGGAAGAATGTACCATCAGGACTGGAGAAAGACTCATCAATAACCTGCTTTATGCAGAGGACATAACCTTACTTGCTGAAACTGAGGCAGACCTGTAGCACTTGCTGTAGAAGGTCAAGGACTGCAGTCTTCAATATGGATTGAAGCTCAACATCAAGAAAGCAAAATTTCTCACCACTGGGCCAAATAACAACACCATTGAAAAAGGAGAAGAGATTGACAGTACTAGCAATTTCAGCTTGCTTGGTTCCACAAGCAAGACACTTGGTACCAGCAGCCAGGAAATCAAAAGACAAGAGTACTGAGAAGTAATGATGTCAATCTAGAGACTAAAGTGCACCTGATCCAGGCCATAGTCTTTGCTATGCATCGGAGAGCTGGACAATGACTAAGAATGACAGAAAAATTGATGCCTTTGAGTTGAGGTGCTGGAGAAGAGTATTGAACATACCATGGACACAAATAGGTCTTTCTTGGAGAGAGAGAAACCAAGTTTCTGCTTGGAGACTAGAATTTTGAAGCTTTGCCACACATACAATCAACGTCCTTAATATAAATCATCTGTCTTCAACCTCTCCAAATTATTGAGTAACAATAATATCAGGTTGAAAACTAGAGTATGCCTGATTTAGGTCATGGTATTTTCAGTCACTTGCTATGCATCTGAGAATTGTATAATGAATAAGTATTACAGAAGAAAAATAAATGCCTTTGTGCTGTGGTGTTGGAAAAGAGTACTGAATTTCCCATGGACTGCCGAAAGAACAAACAGCTATGTCTTGGATAAAAGCACAGCCAGAATACTCTTCAAAGGTAAAGGTGACATAGCTTCATTTCACACATGTTGGACAAGTTGAGAGAGTATTCCTTGGAGAACTGTAGCATGCTTTGGAAGGTGGAGGGTCAACAAAAGGGAGAAAGACCCACAGTGAGATTGACAGAGTGACTGCAACAATGGGCTCAAGTGTGTCAGAGATGATGAGGATGGCTCAGGATAGGACAGGGTTCTGGTCTGTTGTTCTAGGATCACTCTCACTATGAGTCTTGACTCAATGGAAACTAATAAAAACAATTCTGATTTAGAATGCTTTTCCTTTTCACACTTCAACTTAGACTTGAAATTACTTGTTATTTCCTTGCTTTTTAAATACTGTAGCAGATATTTTACATAAGTGACTCAATTTAGGATAACTAAACTGGGGCAAGTTTGGTATGAGGATGTCCCAACCAGTATTCTCATCACTTTGTTTCTGTTAATAGTGATTAAATGTCATATATCATGCTGCTTATGATGAATGCTTGAAAGAAAAATGTGGACAAAATAACAAGATGAACAATATGTGTCATTCACAAAGAAGAACTGAAATACAGCGTATAAAGCAAAAATTAAATAACTAAAAATATCTCATTAACAGTGACAAATTTCAAGTACCAGCTGTGCAACACGGCAGACTTTGTCTTAGTCTGCAAGAAAGCTTAAATAGCTTTTCAGAGTCTAGTGAATAAATTGGAGGACTGAGTGTCAGGAAATCTGTGGGTAGTACTAGTTTTGGCACTCAGTGCAGGAATACGTCCAAGAATATTTGTATGCTTTAAGCAAATGTTAAAAACTGTTAGAACATCATTCATGGACCTCTAACAACTAAACATTATATGTAAATATGCACTCAGGAAGCTGTATACCTTAAATACTTTAAATAATTATTTCTATTGCTTGTTTTGTGACTCTAGCAAATTTAATTTCTCATTGGATCAGTTCCCATACTGATAGTAATAACTAACTCTTTGATTTGTGTGTAGATTCAATGAGACAATGAATATAAATAATTAATCATAGAAGTCTTAACATATATTGAAGTTAATAGGTGCCAAGGAGTTGATTTCAATTTATAGCTACCACATGTGACAGAACTTCATAAAGCATTCTTTGCTGTATTCTTTAGTGAAGCAAAATTCCAAGTATTTCTCCCATGTGGCTGATGGTTTGTTTCAAGCCACTAACCTTTTAGTTAGTAGCTTAACCCTTAACTGTTGTGCTGTATGTACTTTTAAAGCACATTTTAGCTATTGGTATTATAGAAGGAAAAGAGTCTCACCATTGAGCTAACTAGTAGCACCATGATAGATGGAGAAGAGATTGAGGATGGTAGCAATTTCAACTTGCTCGGCTCCACAATCAATACTCTTGGTGCAGCAGTGAAGAAATCAAAAGACAAATTGTACTGAGGAAGGTTGTGGTCAGGAACCTCTCCAAAGTGCCAATGAGCAATGGTGTCAGTCTAGAGACTAAGACAAGCCCGATCCAGGCCATGGTCCTTGCAATTACTTGTTATACACCAGAGAGTTGGACAATGAGTGAGTATGGATGACAGAAGAAGACTTGATGCCTTTGAGTTGTGGTGCTCTAGAAGAATGCTGAGCATACTATGGATCACCAGCAGAACAAACAGATCTGTGTTAGGGAGGGTCAAACCAAGTTTCTCCTTAGAGGCAAGGCTTTTGAAGCTCCATCTTGACATACTTTGGGATGTGGCCAGCAAGGTCTAGTCCTTGAAGAAGGACATCATATATTGAAGGGTGGAGGGACAGCACAGGAGAGGAAAATTTTGGATGAGATGGATTGACTCAGTGACTGGGGAAGTAATGGGGGAAGATTTGTTGGAGTCTGTGACACTGGCACAGGATAGAGCATATTTCAGAACCATCGTCAAAGTACAACTCCTTACCACTAGATCATCAGTGCTCACCAAACATCATTGTTGTTCTTGTTAGGTGCCATCAAATCAATTTCAGCTCATAGCAATACTATAAGTAATGGATCTGAACCTTCCTCTAACCAACACAATTGTTGTTTTGTGTACCATAGAGTCATAACTGACTCATAGCTGACCCTTCAGTAGGTTTTCAGAGACAGTAAATGGCATGAGAGGAGGTCTCCTATCTTTCTCCCTTAGAGCCCTTGATGTATTGAAATTGCATATGATTGGGTTGCTAATGGAATTCCTTACCACTAGGTCACCAAAGATCTCCTAGAATCACTGTTGTTGTTGTTGTTAGGTACTATCAAGTTGAGTATGGCTCACATTAATCCTATGAACAACTAATCTGAATCCTGTCCTATCCTGTGCCATCCTTATCATCTCTGACACTCTTGATGTCATTGCAACAGTCACTATGTCATTCCCGCTCACTGAGGGTCCTCCTCTCCTATGCAGCGCCTCCATCTTCCCAAGCATTATCTTCCTCTTTGAGGAATAACCTCTCCTAGCAACATGTATGTAAAATGAAGCCTGATCATCCTTGCCTTCAAGGGACACTCTGGCGGCACTTTCTCCAAGACATAAGTATTTGCTCTTTTAGTAGTCCATAGGATCTTCAGCTTCGTTCTCCAACACCACAGTCCAAAGCTATCAATTCCTATTCTGTCGTCCTTCATCATTGTCCAGTTCTCAGATATACAGCAAGTGATTGAAAAGACTGTGGCCTGAATCAGGTACACTTTAGTCTTCAAACAGACATTAGAGATCCCTGTCTACAAACTTTTCCTAGGAAATATGTCTTCTTTTTTTTAAAAAAAATATTATTAAATTTTATTAGTTTTAATGAACTTTTACAGAGATTTTGGG
>NW_006399757.1:7290104-7292714 GCF_000299155.1 Elephantulus edwardii | reverse complement strand
GTGTCCTTTGCCATTTCCTATCACTCCTCCCTGAGAGAGACTTCACCCTGATTTATAAGGAAAAGGGGATGGTATATTCTCTTAGCTACTTCCTGCTGAAAAGGGACGCTGTGGGTTTCAAGGTGACGATCTTCTCTGGAAATATATCTTCTGACTTCCTGACTGCTGGTACCAAGTGATTGATTGTGGGTCCAAGTAAGATGAAGCCACTGATAGTCTCAATCCTTTCTCCATTCATCATGATGTTGCCTATCGGTCCAATGGTGAGGATTTGTGTTTACTGGATATTGAGATGCAAATCATATTGAAGGCTGCAATATTTAACCTTCTGCAGCAAGTGATTCAAGTCTTCTTCACTTTTAGCGAGCAAGGTTGTACCATTTGCATAATAAAAACTATTGAGTCTTCTTCCAATTGTGATGCTACATTTTTCTTCACAGAGTACACCTTATTGAATAATTTGCTAATCATATAGATTAAATAGGTATGGAGAAAGGATAGAATCCTGATAAACAGCTGTACTAATTTCCAATCAAACAGTGTTCCGTTGTTCTGTTTGCACAACAGCCTCTTGGTCTAGGTCTAGGTGTCACAACAGCACAACTAACTATTCTGGAATTTTCATTCTTCTCAATGTTAGCCATGATTACTTTATGATCCACACTGTCAAAAGCCTGTGCATAGACAATAAAACGCAAATAAACATTCTTCTGGTAGTCTTTGCTTTCAGTCAGGATTCATCTGACAGCAACCCTTGTGAAATGACCTCTTCTAAATCCACCTCGAATGTCTGGTAGTTTCCAGTTTTAAGTTATCTTCAGCAATACTTTTTTTGCATGTGCAACATCATAGTACCATACAAATCATATAATGACAAACGGACAAGTGGTAAAAATCATAGGAATTATTGAGAACCCTCTATTAGGGAAATACATGATGAGTATGAATTTTGACCTTTTGAAGTGACTGACATGTTTGTGAAAATGTTAGTGTCCTCAAATAAAATAAAATGTGGAAGTTATAATGTTGTTATTAAGTGCCATCGAGTAAAACACAACTCATAGTGACCCTATGAATAAAGATCCGAATTCTGTTCTATAACTATCTTTGTTTCTCTAAGTTCATAGAGTTTTCAGAGGCATGATATTTAGGAAGTGGATGCCATTCCTCCTTCAAAGCTTGTCTCAGTCTGGGAGCTCAGTCAAACACTGTCCACCATGGGTAACTATCATGGTATTTGACACACCAGTGGCACAGTGTTCAGCACCACAGAAACCTCAAGTTACCTCAGTACAGCAAATCAACAGACTAGTGCTGTATCACTTAGAACAATGTTAGTCCAATGATTATAATAGCAAAGCAGATTTTTTTTTTTACTTAAATTGAAACATGGAATGAAAGAGATGGTTTTATAATAGAATACTTTGTGATTTGTGAAAAGTCCTAATGTATATGCTTGACAAATTCTAACACAGAAAAATAAAAGATGTTGTATAAAAAGAGAATTAGAAGCAGCCTTCAGAAGCAGGAAAATAAAATTGTCAGGATATTCTATAATGAAAGTTTAAGGAAGAAAATATTGGAAAATAATCCAAAACACAGAAAATCATGATTTGATCTTTCCAGTGAATGTTATAATCATTTTGTCAGAACTTTGTCCAGAAATGGATTAGATGCATAAATAATGCCAAGAAGTTGAGACCTTCAATTTGGTTTAATGCAAGGACATCACAGGGAACTTTCATAAAATTTCTTGTGCCTTAATGTTCATGTTGAACTTCCTCCTGGTTTCCTTTGAATTATTGTAATTACTTAAATTATTGAGATGCATGTCCAATTTATTATTCATTTTTTCTTAATTATACCATGCAATACATAAGACCAGCTATTTTGTTGTTTGGTAAGAATTTAAAGTTGTTTTGTTAGCAGGATATTCTAATAATCTTTTAAATTTTTAGAAAATTAATTTGTTCTTCCTCTGAAACTCACTACATAGTTAAAAAGCTGCTTTTTGCTAAGAGTGACCCAAAAACCTTTAGGCTTTTGATTTTACTGACTATTTGTTAAATAAACCTAGTTAAAGCTAATCTAGAAATGATCTCTAGCAAAAACATAAGTGAAAATGTCACAGTAACAAAAACACAGGGAATCTAATATTAAACTATATGCATAAGAAGTTTGTTGAAATTTGCTTTTTCTTTTTGCTTTGTGAATTTTTATTAAATTTGTGTAATAAGCAGAGAGATTTAACTGGTTAACGTATTTTATTTAAATTTATTGATACTTTTCTCTTTAAAATTTATCTATGAACATGGGAATCCCAGAACATTTAATCGTGCTAATGCGAAACCTATACTTGGCCCAAGAGGCAGTCGTCAGAACAGAGCAGGGCAACACTGCATGATTCAAAATTGGGAAGAGTGTACGTCAGGGACGTGTCCTGTCTCCATACCTTTTCAACCTGTATGCAGAGCAGATTATCCGAGAGGCTGGGCTCTGTGAGGAGAAGTGTGGCGTTAGGATTGGTGGACGATCTATCAACAATCTGCGTTATGCAGATGACACAACCTTGCGCGCTGAAACTGAGGAGGACCTCATGCACTTACTGCA